>NC_022032.1:1431171-1444875 GCF_000317375.1 Microtus ochrogaster | reverse complement strand
ACTCCCCCATACACACCTTCCCATATCTCCTACCCCACTCCCCCATACACACCTTCCCATATCCCCCGCCCCACTCCCCCATACACACCTTCCCAATTTCCCCACCAGCAGCAAGCAGGAAAACCAGGGAGAGAAGAGGCAGAACAAAGGCAGAGACATTCACCTGCTCTTTTTTGTTGTGGTTTTCTGAGCCCGCAATGCTGGGGAGAAGTTTGCCCTGAGTGAGAACTCTCCTATCTTTTTTAAAGATTAGTCTGGAGTGTTTGATCCACGAAGACGGAAGTGATTCTTGGTGATTAGAAGGGGCCATACAGCTATAAAAAAGCACATCTTTCCTCCACTATTTCAGTCCAAGTCGAATCCATTCAATAAGCCAGCTGCACAGTACACACCAGTGAGGAGTTGGTAGACAAAGAGATGGGACCCAACATGGTCACAACAGCAAGCTGCTGCTTGACGCCTCCCAAGTTCACCTATGATTTTATCTCAGGCTCGTGCCAGGATATAGCTCTGGATCTCCCTACTGCCCAAGGGAGTAACAAGGATCAAAACATACCAGATCCTGTCCCACAGGCAACATAAGATCCGTGTCCTTGCGCCTTCAAGGACACCCTACACAGTGTGCAACCTTGGCATCTGTCCTTTATGGCCTCTGTGAAGAGAACAAACAGATGGGGTAGCCCATAGACGTCAGCAAAAGATGTGTCACTTATCACCTGTCACTGGTGGAAAGCGATATCTTTCTTCGGGTGACTGGATCCCCAATTACCCTCCATGAAAAACTCAAAAGTTTGAGTCTGGAGAGATGGCTCAGAGGTTAAGAGCACTGCCTACTCTCCCAGAGGACCTGAGTTCAATTCCCAGCAGCCATGTGGTAACTCACAAAAATCATCAATGAGATCTGATGCCCTCTTCTGGCCTACAGGCAGACATAGAGGGAGAATGTTGGGCACATAATAAATAAATCTTTTTAAAATTTTATTTATTTGCTTATTTTAATGTGTATGGGTATTTTGTCTACATGTATGTCTATATACCACATGCATGCCTGGTGTCTGAAGAGACCAGAAAAGGGCATCAAATTCCATAGGACTTTATAGACAAATTGTTAGTCAACATGTGGGTAGCCCAGTATCAAACCCAGGTTCTCTGGAAGAGCAATTAGTGCTCTTAACCACTGAGTCATCTCTCCAGCTCCTCAAAATGGATTTACACTTCGCCAGTGACCCAGGAGTTGGGCATCATTCCTCATGCCCATTGCATGTCCTTTTTGGAGAAATGTCTATCCAATTCCTTTGTCCACTTTCTAATCAAGTTATTCAGTTATTTTTCTTGTTAAGTTGTTGGAGTTCTTTATACATTTTGAACAGTAATTTCTTACCAGGCACATGATTAGCAAATTCTCTCTCCCATTCTGTGGCTTGCCTCTTTTTTTCCAGTCTTTTTCCCCTTAGATTCACAGAAGTTTTAATTTTCTTTTTTGATGTAATCCAAATTTTTTTTTCTTTTGTGGCTTATAAGAAGCACTACTTCAAGCCAATTCTATGCTTCTTCTCAAAGATGCTTCTGAGAGAAAAGGGGGCTAAAGTTCTGTCACGATTGCCGTGATTGGTGTGCCTCAGTTTCTCAGCCTTGTTCCCACCGAGCACACCCCAACAGGTGAGGAGCTAGCCCTCCATCCAGTCACTTGCCTTGTCAGAGTCCACACATGAGGGTAGCAGAAATCTTCCTTTGCATACCTGCAGGGAGCCGGACAAGATCGCCATTACAAGATGGCGCTGACATCCTGTCTTGTTGGAAATAAACAACTCCATATTTGGCTATGCCTTTGAGAGCTGTGTGTCCCCCGCTTCCTGCATGTGCGGTGGATAAGGGTCCTCGGGCCTATCCCGATGCAGTCTGGTGTCAGCTGATGGTGGCAGCCAATCACAGGGCGACCTGTGTGCCAATTCCCTAGATAAGCAGCTGCCTTAGTGCTCTCGGGCCCCTCTCTCTTCATGCTCCTTCAACCAAGGGCACTCCAATTAAAGCGTGATCTGAGAAGAATCCTCGTGTGGTGATTATTCTTTCTCGCTGGTCGAGAAGTCCGCCGCACATACCTGTGCTAAAGAAAGAGTTCTTCTATAGTTTTATTTGTTGCTTTATTGCTGTCTGGTTGTGATTTATTTTGATGGTGGCCATTTTGATTTGTTTGTTTGTTTGTTGAGTATGTTTTTTTTTTTAACGTCATCTAGTGAGAAACCTTGGAAAGTTAATTCCCTATAAAACATCTGAAGTCAACCAAAGAGCCACCTCTTCAGAAGAAAGCATCCCAGCTTTGCCAGACAGCTGAGATTTTAACTCCTCGAATGAGAAAAGATCTTCCTGAAAGGAAAACAACTGGGGTGAGGAGTGAGCCAAGGCAAGCATTTGGCTCTCTGCAGAGAAGCAGGTGCGAGCATCCTGGGAGGAGAGTCAGCATCCCGAGTCCTGACTCTGTTTCATAAGCCCTAATCCTGGTCCAGTGTCCTTCGCTGAGTCTTCTGCCAGAGAAACGCTGAGAAACCAGCTTTGCTCTCATCTCACTGGCAAATCAGCGCTGACAGACATTGTCTGTGAGCAGACTACTCTTCAGAAGTACAACTCTCCTAAGCGGATTCACCGCCCTCCTTTTGTAATGGAGAAAACAGATCTAGTTTAACGGAGGATGACATCAACCACTGACTTCAGATACCAGGATGTAAGGAAGAGCTCCCAGGCAGGTACAGAAAAGCGACTGAATGCTGTCCAAGTTCCCCACCCTTCTGTGAAATTCCCTGTTCCCCTGAGGCCTTCCCAATGCCATGGGCCAAAACCACGCCAAGATCCGCCAGCTTCAACCCAGGCCTTCACACATGTCATATGCCAGGCACCAGGCTGAGAACAATGGGAGGGGATGGTGTTGTAATTAGCATGCTATGACTGGGGTGCCTACAAACATGCCAGGTAATTATAAATTATAAAACATGGAGAAACAAGGGTGGTCAATGCATGGTAGACTTAGTATCACACAATTTTGCACACCAAGTAAGGCAAGTAGTGCCCAGGGAGGTGCCTACAAGGAGCAAAGAGTCGGGACAGCCAAACTGTAGAGAGACACCAACATAAAACAAGGGACTTACATCTAATGCCTATAAACACTGACACTAATATCTATCTGGTATTCAACAGCCCCAACATACACACACCACACACACACACACACACACACACACACACACACACACACACTGTGCTGGCTAGTTCTGTGCCAACCGACACAAGCTAGTATCTTTTGGGAGCAAGGACTCTCAATTGAGATAATTCCCTCCACAGATTGGCCTATGGGGAAATCAGTAGTGCTTAAAAAAAATAAGTGAGGGATGTGGGAGGGCCCAGCCCATTGTGGGTGGTGCCCCCTGTGAGCTGGTGGTACTGGGTACTTAGAAAAGTAGTCTTTAGCCTGGCAGTAGTGTCGCACCCCTTTAATCATAGCACTTGGGAGGCAGAGACAGGTGGATCTCTGTGAGTTTGAGCCCAGCCTGGTCTACAGGGTGAGTTCCAGGACAGCCAGGACTGTTACACAGAGAAACCCTGTCTCAAAAAACAAAAACAAACAAAAAAAAAAGGAAAGGAAAAGAAAAGAAAAGAAGGAAGAATGGAAAGAAGAAAAAAGTAGGCTGAGCAAGCCAGGAGGGAGTAAGTCAGCAAACAACAATTCTCCATAGTCTCTGCTCCTCTTCCTGCCTGCAGGTTCCTGCCCTGGCGTCTGTCAGTGACATAAGCTGTACAGTGAAATAAACCCTGTCCTTCTCAAGTTACTTTGGATCACGGTGTTCTATCACAGCAGTAGAAACCTAACGAAGACACACACAACACACACACACCCTGATACCAACACAGACACACAAACCCTGATATCACCACCCACAGACCCACACCCACACACACACCCTGATCTCTTTCACACATACACACAAACTCATATGTGCACACTCTCTCTCACACACACACACACTGATACCATCCACTCGTAATAACAAGAGATTCATTCTTCTTACTCCAGTTTAGGTTTTGTTTTGTTCATAAACCTTCTCCGCCTTAAAAACAAAACCAAGAAATGGGGCAAAATCCCAAGGCTCCTAAAGAATTTAGCGGTCAGCTGCTGAATTTATGATCTACCCACCTTCTTTGTCTTGTTACAAACAAGTTTCATATGCACCGTGCGAGCAAATGCACCCTAAGTTCCCAGGAGGAAACTGGTGCTCACAGGAGAAGCTGATGGAATCTCAGCTGCAGCGGAGCCAGCCAAGCCAGGCTTGGTGCCTTGGCTGCAGAATCTGCGAGCTCCTTAAACCTGCACTCCTTCCCCAAAGTGGATGCGTCCTTTCTCGTGTACCCTGGCTCCTTTCCAGCACAGGTCAAGTTCCACTGCTTCCTACAGCATGGACAATGACTGGGCCTTGAGGAATACCAGGTGGCTCTGATTAGGTCTCCTCCAGCAGAGAACCCAATCAATTCCAAGGTCGGAGTTCCTGTCCCTGCCTGCCAGGCCCAAGTTCCAATACTGGAGGAATGCAGCTGCCCTCGTAGGGAAGCAAAAATCGCAATTTCTTCTTTCCACCTACTCTTTCCATAAAAAGTCACCAAGAAGAAGAAAAAAAACAAAAGCTGGCTGGCTTGCAAAAGAGACCCCAGAGATGAGTTTGGACATCACCACTGTCTGTAAATCAGCATTTTAATGAGTTAAGTGCACATGAATCAGAAACACAAGGGTCACATTTCCTCTCAAATACTTGAGGGTGGGGGTGTACAATACACTCCCAATTTGGCCTAATCCAAAATCAGGAAGCAGGCCAGACCCTTGTCAAGCCTCCCTCGTCCTGATGTTTGGCTCAACAACCAGGAACGGTTCCCCCACAGCCCTTAGCCCTGCAATTTTGCAAGGAGAAGGTGCACGTGACAAACCCCAGTAGCCCAAATCGATGCACACAGCAAGGCTACCTATGGCCAGACAGAACCGGGGCGGGGGGCGGGGGACGAGCAAAAATGAGGATAACGGAAGGGTGTGGTGAGGGGATTTCAGTAGGAAATGGGCATTTACAGGAGAGCAAGCTTTCCCACCGTGGAACTGCGCACAGAGCTGCGCACAACCATGCCAACAGGTGAGAGTGGTCAGCACAGGGTAGCAGAGAATTTTTTAAAAAATTAATTCTGGCACAGCTTTTTCTCTGAGAAAAGGAGGGTGGGAGGTCCTGGGGGCAGAGCTGTGTCCCAGTCTCTAGGCTCAAGTGTGAGATGTGTATATGTCTTTCTTGACTTGATTTTTAGAAGCTGAATCCATCCCCTGCAGCTGAATCTATTCTTTCCGTCCACCAGGCAGGGAGGACTAGCGGTCAGACAAGGAATCCTGCCTTTCTGGACCCAGACATCTTCAGGTGGGAGAGAAGTGCCCCTGGACCAGACCCCTGCCCCCTAACCCAGGACAAAGAGGTCCCAACGACGAAGGTCTAGGATG
The DNA here is from genome assembly GCF_000317375.1 of Microtus ochrogaster. Classification (NCBI taxonomy): domain Eukaryota; kingdom Metazoa; phylum Chordata; class Mammalia; order Rodentia; family Cricetidae; genus Microtus; species Microtus ochrogaster. The sequence continues at coordinate 1,439,360 of NC_022032.1, read as the reverse complement.
GAAGGTTCCTGCTAGGAGCCAGGCTGTCCGCACCAGCCACCCTTTTCCTTCATGGAGTCCTGGCGCAGCCAAGCTAACGCTGGTCCCTCGCGTGGGAAGAGGCCTTCTTCCCCTCCAGCTAGCTAATGGAAACAAACACAAATGTCTTGTCCTGACAAACATCTGACCTGACCGTATTGAGTCTCCATGGAGGAATGTCATCCTCACCTGTGTGCAGCTTCCTTCTCACGAATATCTGCCAGTTCTGGCGTCAGAGATGGGAGGCAGCCGAAGAGAATCCTGGGAGCCTGCAGCGCACTTGCGCAACAGCAATGGCCCAGTCCGGGGACATGGCTGAGAAGGTTTCCTGTTCACTGGTCCACAGGTGACACCATTCCCGATCCCCCACCCCCCCCCCACCTCCTCAGGACCTTTGGAGCCTCCCCTAAGCTTGACCCAAGTCAAAAGCTGATTTGCCGAGGCCTAGGAAACTGTCGTGGCTGGAGCCGTTGTGTATCTTGGAACGATAGTTGCCAAACTAGGTTTCCAGTAACCTCAGCTGCCGCCTTAGGGGAGAAACGTCCTTATTACTGAGGAATCTCATATATTAGGTGGTACTCACCTTTCCTGTCCCTGGGTCGCATTGTAAAACAGCCCCTTGGGTCTGAGCATGCAATTTTCCCTTCGTTCATTCAGATGATGAACTTAGCATCTAGACAAAGTGGCACAATCACCCATATCTGTTCAGCAGCAAAATGAAAACTGAAGCCCTGAAGTCACCTTCTCCCTTTCCCACCATCCTTCCCCAAGTCTGGATAACAAATGACGTTGGGTGTTCGTGCACATCATCAGAAAGCAGCAGAGATATAAAAAAACATACATGTACAGCAGCCTCCATGAGACCCCCTGCTCTTTCTGTCCTTGGAAAGAAGAAAATCGAGGGTGCAGCTTTATGTCTGGATTGCTATCTGTAAGTCCTGAGACCCAGGGATTCCCAGAGAAGCTCTGGCATTGCGTCCCACCGGCATTCAAACAGCAGGCTTCCTGGAGGAATAGACACCCAGGCTCCTGACTCAGGCGTTTACAGGGATGGAGGCAGAAACTTTCCCCCAGAGCTCCCCCTGAAATCCCAAGGACCAGGCCATGTGAATTCTGATCCTTACCCAGCATCCAGACTGGTTTGGGTGCTCAGGTGATGGGAAGGCCATCCTAATTAAAACCACGTGGTGGTGGCCGTGTTACTGTTTAAAACTGCTGGCTCCTTTTTCTGCGTTCCCACCTCCTTTCTCTTCTCAGACTCACACACATGCAACGTCCCCTCCCTCCATTTAAGCAAACAACTCTCGCCGTGATTAAGTGCAGCCCCTTCTTATCTAAATACTGCACAGATGTATGAAGACATGGGAGCTTTCTGCTCTTCTGGAGAGCTCGCCCTGACACCTATCTTCCTCAAAGCCCCACAGAGCAGCCTTCCTTGGCCTCTGCTGACAGAAACCCTAATGCCTGCCCCCTAGTAAATCAGCCCTGCTTGGCAGGCCATTCTCCATTTGTCAGGGAAAGGATTTTCCCTCCGAAGACTTCAGTCGCCCCTTCCCATCTTGGCTTCCCCCACAGCGAGGGTTTGAAACTGCCCAGATGTGAACAAATGGAACACAAAAAGTCCCACCTCTGTTGGCAACTTCCTGTCTTACTTCAGCTGTCCAGATAACACCGGCAGCCAGTTAGCTCCAGCAGCCGCCAGTAGTGCGTACTAGCACTATTAAGGGACACAGCTTGAAAAGCTAATAGGGTGCCCGGCCAAGGGGGCAACAAAAGATGGGGTCTTGAGTGCTCCCAAAAGTAGAGTGCACCCCAGAAGGACAGCCATTTAGGGCTAGGAGTGTAGCTCAAAAGTGGACAGCTTGCCTCCTCTGTGCAAGGCCTGGGGTTGGCCTCCCAGCACTGTAAACAATTAAAAGGGAAAAAAAGAAGTAAATGATGGAAGATTAGCCCCAGCTAACCTGGGTTTATAATCGACTCCCACTCCCCTTGGTTTTGTTCCCAATTCAAAGTCTGGCTCCTACTATGATTGTGGAGGAGATAGTTCCTTAAGAGACTTCCCAGACTGGTTGTCCCATTGTGTGCAAGGCCTCTCGGGAGCTCCTGAGAGTGTCCCTGCCCAAGGAGTGTTTGGCAGACCCAGCTCCTGCTGTCCCTAGAGGTGTGGAGTACTTAGGTGGTAGCTCAAGCCTTTAATCCCAGCACTCAGGAGGCAGAAGCAGGCAGATCTCTGTGAGTTTGAAGCCAACCTGGTCTACAGAGCGAGTTCCAGGACAGCCAGAGCTGTTACACAGAGAAACCCTGTCTTGAAACACTGAGTGAAAGGAAGGGAGGGAGGGAGGGAGGGTAGGAGGGAAGGAGGAAGGAGAAAGAAAAAGAAATGCTTTGTCTTAGATCCACAGACTCAGAATCTACTCTTGTCCTATGTAGCTGTGGGATTGAATCACAGAAGAACTCTTTGAAGAGCCCGATGTACCCCATTATAAAGGAAAGAAACAAAGCCTCATCCCTGCCCTCTGAACCACTTTATTAACTAATATCAAAGTAACCCACAATACTCCAGGTAGTCTTGCAGCAATGTGTGCAGAAGAGAAAAAGAAAACGCCCCAAATAAGCACCTGCTTCTCAATCCCAAGCCAAGTTCATGCTATTAATTAGGTTTTGCAAAGATCCACAAACCAGGGTCTTGAAACAGCCAGTAAACCACTCACAAGTTGTAAATCTAATGTTATCTAGATTGTCAACACCATTCAACCGTCATATGCTCAGGAGAGACAACCAGATCCTGAAGACTCTGGCCCAATGAATAGTTCAATCCGTTGATGAATTAAAATTTTGAATGAACTGTTGGGAGGGGAATCGCAGGTAGGACCTAGTAGGAGGAAGTAGGTCACTGGGGAAGTGTCCTTAAGGCCACATCTTCCTTCCCCTGGCTCCTTCTTTTCTGTGTTTCCTGCGTGTTGTGATCACGTGTTTCAGTGAAGAGGCGGCAAACTAACATATGAGACCTCATTACTACCGTTCACATTCAAGATCTCTGGGGGTGGAAGCCAGAAACTGGATGTGGGCACGTCACTCTCCGTGACCGCCACACATGCTAACGGTGGAATATGTCCCCTTCTCTCCTACCATTGTCACCAGGAGACTGCCCCAGAGGTTCCTCCTCAGACGCCAACGTGGATTTGCTGGCACATCTGGATCCCACGTGGGAAGACGGTGGAGTCAACCTCACTTGGACCCATCTCTTGCTGCCTTTTGATAGGGAGGTCTGAAGAGTTCCTTGAGGAGTGATGTTCACTATGCAGACTGAACTCAAGCAAGCCTGTAGTCCTTAGATCACCTGACATGCCTAAGCAGGCCCACCCACTCACAACCCTGGGGACCCTGAATCCCCCAGAACCCCCAGAAACAGAAGTAGACTTCTACGCCCTTGTGCTAACTTGTTAGGGAGAGGACAGTTTGAAATGTCATGAGACGCTATGGGACATGGCAGTATGGCTTCTGCAGGGTAGGACCAAACCAAAAGGAAATTCTCTCCTTAACCCACAGAGAGCCAAGAGGAAGTAACAATGCCCTACTTGGGCAGTGATGGTGCATCAATACTTCACCAGAGTAGATGAGTATCTGAAGATCCTCTATTGTCCCCTAAGAGACAGACGGTGGTGTTGTGCCTGGGTGGGGGAGGCTCTGGTGCACATTTGGAGAAATACTAGCGGTTCTAATGTGGAGACTTTTTCGCGGGGGTTGGTCGGGGGGGGGGGGGGTACCATGTAATAGAGCCATCGCTACAATGGAAAAATTCCATAGGCAAGAAGCCCAACCCCAAAATAAACATCCAGGGATCAGCAAAGTGTGTCACTCTGGGTACAAAAGCAGGCCCAGTAGGTAATTCAGCTGGGACTCAGGGACTGTGGGTTCTGATTCTAGCCACGCCAGTTACCCAAAGTCTTCTGGGAAGCCCCAGCCATGTCACGTCTTAGATTGTTCATCTGCAAGATCCAGAATGGGACCACAGCACCAGATACAAACCATTTCTTAAGTTCTAGCAGGTCATTTGAATGTGAACACTAAAATGGACCAGCGAGGGGGGTGGGGGGAAGCCATCTAAAACACAGCAGAAATTTGGTCGAGCTAAAACCCACACAGCCAGACAGACATTAGGCTGTTACGGAGAGATGGTTAGTGGGGAAGGAAGGCAGGGAATATTCATGGTCCTTCCCAGGGCTCTTACACCCACCACACCCAGGCACCACGTTAAGGTGATGTTGTGGGACCAGAAGCCATCGCTGGAACACAGGGGAGTATGCAGAGTAGGGGAGCGTGGATGCTGGACAGGCAGTCGGGTAAATCACAACTCACGTTGTTATTGATTGAGTGATTTTAGTCAAGTGAATACATGGCAGGAAAAGCATGAAAACAAAACACATATGGGAATTACTATTACATAAGTGATAACATCAAGACATCTGGTCAAATGTAGTTAAAAAAAACAACACAAATGAAATGGAATGTAAAACGTCTTCACAGTATTCAAAGCTTTTTATAAAAGTTTTGGACTCACAAAGTGGAGTCCCTCACAAAAGAACTAGGGCCAGCAGGAATTCCATCTGTGTGCTGGGGACCTGCGAAGCCAGGTCAGAGTTGCCAGCATGCCAGCGTGGAGATGTGGCCTCAGGTTTGCTTCCGAAACACATCTCAAAACACTTCCGCTATGAAGGCACAACAGATCATCTAGCTACATGGAGTCTAACAAGGAAGACAGGCTCTAGCTTTGGGAAATGAGATCTCTGTGATTGAAACCTTCAGTTAGCCGGAACCCTGCTCAGGCCCAGCCCCCGGGAGAACGTAGCGCTAACCCGCTAACCATGAGAGCTGAGTGTGGATACAGAATGTCTTAAAATAGTATTACAGTTCTTGCCTCTGAGCCTATCTTCTCTCTACTGGTAGTGCCCAGTGGATCTGCGGGTCTGGCCTCCTCCTACTCTCCAGAATGAGACTTTTAAAGCTCTCTAAGGCTGACCCTTTCCCTGGCAACAATGGTCAGAACGCACATGGACCTCTTCTGCTGGAAGCTGGTGCCGAGGCCAATGAGTCTGCACATTGGTTTGTTGTGCCTTTTGTCGAAAAGAACAAAGGTTGGAGATCATGCAGCTTTGGGTTCATAGATAGCCTCCCTTGCTTGTGCTGACCTGCTGAGCTCGTGCTGACAAAACTGGCGCGTACGCGTCTAAAATCCTCACAGGTCCACAATAGAACTCTAATGCCAGGGATTCTGCAGTGGTGGGGTGCGGGGTGGGGGGTGCGACAGCCGCTGCAGTTCACGGGATCAGTTTATTGTGAATTCTTTCTGAGAGCATTGCCTCCTACCTGAGGGTTCTAATCTAGAGCTGCCCAGCACGGCCCCGGCTCGCTCTCTGTGAAACTGCTAACACACCCCCATATAAACTCACATAGGAAGTCCTCTGTCACTTGGAGAGGGCCCTGCTGCATAAGCCACTTTGCCAAAGTGAGCAGCCCTTCAGCAAGCCCTGAACTAGCGACTCTAGGCCTCACTCCACACACTCATGAAATACACTTGTGTTTCAGTTGAACAATGAGAAAAGTAGACTATTACTAATTACTAATACGTATGTGCGTTTTAAAATCATCCAAAAGTATAGGCAAATCATTTAAGGCCCCTAATAACGTTAAGGTTGAGAGAATATTTAAGTGTTATGATAATGGGATTACTAAACAGGAGGTTAACTAGGTCAGTATCCCACCCAGGTCGGTAACTAGGTTGGCTTGTTGATTTCCAGGCTACAGCCGTTCAGAAGTTACCAGAATTTCCCTGTTTCTGTGTCAGTCCAAGGCCACTGGATGACACAACTCCTCACAATGCTGCAGCAGGACTGAGCACCCCAGGGAGACAGACCGCCTGTCTGACTATCTTCCTTGAGGTGTGCTGGGGAATGAATGAATAGTCAAGACTTTGGTGGAAGAAATCAGCGTTCACGTCTTTTTTCTTTAGAGCTACTCGGACAGCAGGAGTTAGGCTGCGGAAGAGAACCGGCTTATCTACATCATTTACTAAGCATACCAACTTTGAGGACTACTTTTGGGCACTTTTGCCAACGGTTAGCTGTTGTTGCCATCTCTTTGGACAGGACACACATCCTCAAAACGCACGTGTGGTGGGAGGGATACAAAAGCAAAAGTGGAGGGGTCAGGCAGGCAGCGATTTCGAGTATCTTTTAACCATACGCAATCGTGTTGAAAGAAATGGATCTTCTCGGAGAAAAAGGAATCTGGGGAGCCCTGTAGATACTGACAGCTTCAACAGCTGTGCGGGCTCCAGGGCAGCATGGAACTACCATGATGCCACGACCCCTCCGCAGCACATGCGCAGACAGTTGTTACTTTCCTTAGCACATGCGCAGACAGCATGCTCATTAAGAGGGCAGCCTTGGGCAGAGATACAGATCTTAGTCTTGGTTGTCCTTCAAACGCTCAGTGTGGATTTTTATCAAAGCCTTGAAGGGTGTGTGAGGTTTTGTTGCTGTTTATGTAGCGGGTGTTCTTTTGAAGTATGTCAGATGAAGCCACAATGTGAGGCTCCCCATTCACCCTGACTCGTGTCTTGCTGATGCTCTTGGTTTTTTTTTTTTTTCTTTCACTATGTTTTTGAAAACCATTGGCTGCTCAGCCTGAAATGCCTCGTGTCTCTCTTCATGCCTGCCCATGTTCCTCCTCATACAAAAGCAAGCCTCCGTCACCCTTGTGTCCCAAGGGATGGATAGACATGGCCATCTGAGCCCAAGAGTGTCCTATCAAAGGTGACTGGTGCAAAAGCTGAGGGTAGAACAGGCAGTGGCCTCCCAACCCACCCCTTGTCTATCGCATTCTGTACTGGGATACCCCGGCTACCTTGGGAGTGCGTGTGTGTGTGTGTGTGTGTGTGTGTGTGTGTGTGTGTGTGTGTGTGGGGGTGATGGTGCTCTTGTTTCTATCTAATGCAAAAAAGGGAGGATTACTACCAAACTGAAAGCAACCTGCCTTGCCAATGGTCAAATTTTTCTACCTGCAAGGACTTGGTTTACCCAAAGACTCCATGAGCAATTCCTAATGATGTCCAGAGCCGCATACAACTTGCGTCAGCTGCCCTCACACACTTCTTTCCAAACTGGCAAACGTGTGTGTGTGTGTGTGTGTGTGTGTGTGTGTGTGTGTGTGTGTGCCTGAGACTCAGTGAAAGGATCCTGCCCCTCCTTTTGCACAGTGACTGCTGGCCCTGCTGCCGCCCTTAAAAAGCCTTCTAGTCTAAAGAGCCCTGGACATAGCTGAGTGTGGCTATGTCAAGAGGGGGAGTGGGGTCGCTGTAGGAATGGAGCCAGCTGCGATGCAAAAGCCACAACTGTAATGGGCAAGAGCAATATGTGAACCCCAAGAGCCAGGGCCGTCCCCTCGCCCCCACCCTCACCCCAGGCCACACACTCCCTCCCCAGTCCACCCCAGAATCACTTAAAAACAGACTGGAAGGTGGGGCACTCGTGGTTTTTCATTTTCTTCATGAAGTTTTTGAACTCTTTGTTTTCCTTGTCCCACTTGTGGATGGCCGTCAGCAGGTACTGGCTCTTCACCTTGCGGCCCATGATGAGAAAGTTGTGGCTGAGGTTGTCCAGCTGGTGGCAGGGACAGTCGGCCCCGTTCTTCAGGAATAGCACGAGCCGCTTCAGCTCTTTCTTCTTAATGGGCCCCAGTTTCAGGGGCTTCTTCTTCTTGGGGACAATCTTCTTGTCACCATTCTCTTTCTTCACCTCTCTGATTTTCATCCGCAGTGCTAGGATGAGGAGGAAGAGGCAGAGAGAGAAGGGGAGGGCGAGGAAGAGAAAGCATTTAGAACACAGCTTTTCACTGGAAACAGCCCACCCAGTCCTACAGGAAGGGAACACAGTGACGCTGGTCACTGTACTACCGAGCTGTGAGAGCCCCCTGGGGGTAGCTGCAGGGCATCAAGAGGGTCTCAAATCAATTTCAGCTTTCATCACATTAAGCAAAGTAATTCAGAATTGGAAAGACAAATACTGTTGCATTTCTCTCTCGTGTAGAATAGAGAGGTAGGGTGTGTGTGTGTGTGTGTGTGTGTGTGTGATGTAGGGGTGTGTGTGTGATGTAGGGTGTGTGTGATGTAG
>NC_022032.1:1412050-1430702 GCF_000317375.1 Microtus ochrogaster | reverse complement strand
AAGGTAGCTTGAGGTGGGGGAAGGGCATATAGCGGGGAAGGGGAGAATAAGCTAATGGGAAGGGATATAAGCGGAAGACAACAATACACATGCATGAATATATCATGAAGCCAATTCTTTTGTATGTCAGAAAATAATATAAAAAGAGATCACACAATTCAACTTAACCTATATAATCTAATGTTACTGTCCCAAACATTTAAAGAAAAAAATTGTCCTAATTGGTTTTTTTTTTGTAAGAAAGTTAGTGGTTTTGTTTTCATACCATCCAAAACAAGGCAGATAGAATCTGGGAGCACACGCAGCAAGGGGAACTCAGAGAGCCCTTCAAACTGTATGCCAATGTGTGCTCAACATCAATGCCAACTTCAGGCAGGTGAAGTCAGAGTTCCTCCAGCTGTCTGTTCAGGGAAGTTTAATCTAAGGAAGGAACTGCCCCACTGGTCACTAGGCCACAGATGGACAGCTTTGAAGTCCTGTCCATGGAAAAGACCCATGCAGAATTAAACTTCACCTTGACTCCCTAACAGCTCAGAGACAGCTTTAGTGGGCACATACAAGTGACAGCCCCTCCTCACATCTAATATGCAAGAGGAGCCTTTTGGGTTCTCAGAACCTGGAGAAAGAAATAACAACATACCATCAGCCCTCCCTCTGCTTTGCTTTGTGTCCACGGATTCTGTGTTAGTTTTTCTTTTCCATAAATATGGGATATGGGACACAGGCCCCACTGTGTGACAGGCAAGCATTCTACCACTGGACAGCATCCCAGCCCTGAATATTATTTTGAAACTGTGCACAGCTCCTTCAGTGGTGGCCATCAGGGACCCAATGAGCAAAAACATCCACTAAGCACACACTGCTATGCGCTTTAGAAGTAGCCAACACCACATATTAGAAATCGGAACTCATCTTCCAGATATCAGCCACCAGGTAATCGATACATCCCTTGAATTGTTTTGAATTAAAAGTTACCAAGCCAGAGAGCGGGAGGAAGGGAGTGGGAACTGGGATTGGTATGTGAAATGAGAAAAGATAGTTTTAAATAAATAAATAATTTTTTAGAAGAGTTACCAAACCCACCACCACCACCACCACCATCATTTTCAAATATCTCAGGACTTCCACTGTATTCCATGAAGAAAGCCTTATTCCTTTAACAGGTGGATTCTAGTAACTCCATGAAGAAAGGACAATGATTGACCCCGTCTAGGAGATAAGAAAACTGACATTGGGCCAGTCAGTTGGCTTGCTCATTCGTTAGTTTCAAATTCCAACCCCTGTGTATTAATTAACTGTCCGTTATTTCAACAAACTCCTGAGCTAAATCAGCTGATAAGATGGAAAGTTCTGTTTTGGTTACACTCCAGTTTTCAATTCATCTGTACTGTCCCCCATGGGCATGTGACCAAACATCACATGATAGCCAGAGCACACGGCAGGAAAAAGCTGCTAGCCACATGGCAGTAAGTAGCAAGCGAAAAGAAAGAAAAGCACAGTGGTTCGGGTTCCCTCAAGACATGCCCAAAATAACTCGTTTCCATCAGACCCATCTGAATGTTACACCAGCTCCCTGAGTGCCACAGGGATGGGGAGGGGGCGCTGGCAGAAGCTGGGGACCAAGCCTGCAGCACATCGGCCTGGGGGCACAGGGGCTACAGCCAAACCACAGTGCCCTGACAACCAGCACACTTCCAATCGCTGGGCTGTGCCTGCCGCCTCTGTGGTTTCAAAGTTCTTCCTAATGAACCCCAAACTTTGAGTGCTCACTAACCGGATGGAGAAAATAAGCGGCTCAGAGAAGCTCCTAATTCCACTTCCATTTTAGAATGGCTTCTCTCATGAAACGACACAAGAGTCCCCCTGGCTGAAAGAGATAATGCTAGGAGGAGAAGTCACCACAGAATGTTCTGTTGGTTACCAGGCCAAACCTCGGCTCCCTTACAAGCAAAGAGGAAGGGCAAAGAGAAGAGTCTTGAGAGCAAATCTTTCACGAACGAATGTGTCTAAGGCTGTGAATTCAAACTACTCCCCTGACCGTTTTCTAGACCTTGAGGCCTACTTAACTCAAGTCCTGCCTAATAAATACTCCAGGGGTGAGAAATGTTTCACGCCAGGGCTGACAGAAAAGTCCCAAGTGGACCCTGGTGAACAGGCATTCCTAACTGTTGGCCACCTAGCTTTTCGGGAGTGCCCAGCACTCTGAACAGTAAGGCGAGCAACAGCACCCCGACTTCTGTGAATTCAAAGCATCAACACCCCCGCCTCAGTAGGGTAGGTTGCTGCCCACCGCTTCTGATTTGCTTGAATCTCAGCCCCATGATGAACAAAGCAATTGGAAGCCAGCGCCCCCACCCTGCAAGGAACAGACAGGGGAGACTGCCCCTCCAAGGCCTCACCCAGGCGGGCCCAAACTGCCACACTGGCCCACACTCACCTCGGCTCCCACTCCACCTTGAACCTGGGATTTCACTTTAAAAAAAAAAAAATCACTTGATTCAGTGTAAAACTTGATGAAGGAGAGCTCTCAATGGGGTTGAGGGAGGGGAGCGGACAGAAGAGACTCATCAGCCCGGCCAAAGCCAAGGCAGTCTCCTCGCTTCTCAGAGCCAATGGGAACGGAAAACAAACCTTCCCCATTGTTTCCATCTTAGTGTCCTTTGGAGACTTCTGTGTTAAAAGCATAGTCCTGGGTGGGACTATTAGTGGAATGTTTGCAAGGCCGTGAGGGGTCTTTAGGTCACTGATGTGAGCCTTTTAGAGGGATGGCAGGTCCCGCCGCCCCCCATACCTTCCTCCAATCTTTGGTGCTTTCTGGCCATGAAGTAAGTGAGTGGCTTTCGTCCAAGACTGTTCTAGCCATAGTGCGCTGCCTCACACAAGGTGAAAGGCCAACTGGTCATGCACTAGCCTCCCAAACTGTTAGGCCAAGAAGTCATTCCTGTAGAAGCTGGTTGTGTGAGGTATTCGCTGTGGCAACAGGAAGTGAACTCACTACTTCTTAAAGAAAGGCTGCAAGTGTGTGATGTAGGGGTGTGTGAGGTATTCGCTGTGGCAACAGGAAGTGAACTCACTACTTCTTAAAGAAAGGCTGCAAGGCAGTGAGATAACTCGGCTCCTTTCACAAGGTAGATGATGCCCAAGTCCAACGTGTAGAACTCAACCGTGTCTTAGAAGTGGTCAGGTACCACTTGCATTACCACGAGAGACAGAGAGTGATGCACATGCCGGCCACTAACAGGGGACCTTCTTTACTGCACCGAAACACGTCATCATTTACTGAATGCCCACCATGCCCTGTGCTTGCGAGACAAACACAGGCCGGGTGCTCCATCTACTGCAGCGGTTCCCAAGCCGTGAGCCATGACCCCCACGGGGATTGCAGATCAGATTCGTAACAGTAGCAACACTGCAGTTATGAAGTATCAAGGGTATCGCCTTGTGGTTGGGGGTCACTGCGACATAAGGAGCTGTATTAAAGGGTCGCAGTGTCAGGAAGGTTGAGAGCAGCTCATCTCCTGGCTCTTGGTTGCCACTCACGATGGCAGTCAGGCAGGCATGTCGAGTTCTTTATTACAGGCGAGAAGAAGCAGGGCCACACAATGACAGCACAAGGCTGCCATTTGGAGGAGATGCAATCAGGATTAGAACCCGTAGCCAAGCCCGCTGACCGCGTTCTCTCTCCCCACCCATTACTGAGTTTAAAACGCTATTGCCTCAGTGGAAACTATTTCTTGATTGCGCTGCTTTTAATCACAACTCAAAAAAAAAAAATGTTCCTTTGTCGTGACCATGTAAAGGAATTTAGTTTACATAGGCTGGGGGGTGGTGAAGGGAGGAGGGAAATTGATGATGGAAGTGTGGTATGCATTAGACGCTCCAGTTCTCCGCTGCTTGGCTCTCTTTCTCAAGGTGAAGAAAGTAGGGAAGAAGGCACATGTGGCCAGAATTGCTAACATCTTTCCACCTTCCCAGGGTTTGCTTTAGGCACGCGGACGACCTGGAGTGTTTGATAGGTAATAACCTGTCCAAGGTTAATTTCCTCACATCTGTGGTTGCCTGTGTTAACCCCACCACCACCGTGCCATGCCTGTGGCACTGAGGCAGAAGTTGGTATGGGCCCAGAATAGCCAAGAATCTATCACCATTGCTCTCTCTAATCCTGCCATGCTCGCTGCCAGGAGGCTAGGAAATTCACCCGCGGATAGGTTTGTGATGCAAATGCTGGTGGCATCAAAGACCCAGGGGAGACATCAGCTGGGAGAGCCGCCTTGGGACACGATACTGCCTCGGACACGATACTGTACGGACTGTTTCCCATCTGTAAGATAGAGAGCACAGCCTCGCTGCTGCTGGCATGGCTTCCATCACCCCCAACGCTCCACTCACCTGCCCTGTGAGATAAACATGGCCCTGAAACTAAACCTTGGGCTCCAGATTGCAGTCACCTTAAAACAAAAGAAGAGGAAAAACTAAAGGGAAACAAAACCATCCTTTCTTCTTAGCGTCCATTTGGCATCCCCTAAGGGATAAAAGCATTACTCTTATCTATGCCGTACCGCCAGCCAATAATTCAGACATTCTAAAACTTTGAAAAACTCCAAACTTGAGGCTGCAATTTGTACTCTTTGGGTCTTTCTCAGAAATCTTAAAGCAAAAGATCTCCTCGGTTTGAGTACATCTGAGTACATTTCAGTAGACCATGAAAAAGCTCCATTCCTCTTTCAGTCACTCGAGCCGTATTTTCTGTACACCAATTATACTTCCCTGACTGCCTCCCGACAGGGCTCAGCCAGATTTCTGAGTCTAAAAGGAGAATCAGAAAAGTCCTGACATTCACCCCAAGCCTGCACTCTCTTCCAGACCGCCTCTTCCTCTTGACATCCCTAGTCTATGAACGTCTTGACATCCCTAGTCTTCCCACAATGGCCAGGTACAGCCGCCGGATGCAAGGTGGCCACCAGCCAAGAGCCATCCAGTTAAACAGCCAATAATCTGGCATTGCTGTACGCATCTAAGAGGAAAAGGAATAATTCGGGGAAAGGTGGGTGTGCAGCTGAGTTAGAAAACATGCTTGAAGCTCAGCAGATGACAGGGGACAGATAAAATGAAATAAAGTATAGAGGAGAAGAAAAAGAAGGGCCCTGAAGACTCACCTTTGCTGGGAACGAGGGGAAAGAGGAGAGTTGGGAGAAAAGAGCCAGAGGCAAAGATTAAAAATAAACAAAATGACCTAGGCAGCTGTTTCAAATGGAGCAGCCACCTCCCCATCCCAGTGCTGAAGAATGTGTTCAAACCGGGACTGCCTGGTGATGCAGGTCACTGACATCTGTGAGAGGCCAGGATCTGAGCCAGCAGAGGTCATTCCAGACAGCTGACAGCCAACGGAGAGGAGAAGACGAAAGCATTCCCCGCAGACAGGCCCTGAATTCCTGGAATGTCTAAAAGAACGACACTCACTGATGACCACACGCCAAACGTAACTAGATGGGGCACACGCAAGCTCTCTACCTCTTCCTGCAGTCAACTGGAAATTAGTTAAAACAAAAACAACAAACCCACAGGGGCTGAAGAGATGGCTCGGTGGCTAAGAGCACTCATTGCTCTTGCACAGAACCTGGGTTTGAGTCCCAGCACCCACATGGTGGGTGGCTCACAACTATCCACAGCTACAATTCCAGGGGCTCCAACATCTCCTTCTGGACTCTGTGGACACTAGGCATGCACACACAAACATCCAAATACACAAAATAAAATTAAAAAAGAATTAACAAACAAAACGCATAAAAGAAAATGGTAAAGACAACAAGAATACAGCAAGAGAAAGTTCTGGAGAGCAGAAAGCAAACAGAAGGTCAGACTGGCCTTGACAGAGAAGACAAGCTGAAACCAGCTGCTAACGGGGTGGGGGGAGGGATGCCTGCCACTGCTAAGAGCATGCTGGCCCTACGCAGGGCACACAGATGCTAAGGAGCTGGGCCACAGGATGCAACTATGGGCTCCAGAGACTGACTTCAAGTCAACCCCAGCAGTAGCCAGGAGGTTTACTTGATATGGTAGGTGTGCATCTGATAGGAAGAGGGGGTGAAGTGCAGGAGGCGTTACAGCATTGGGTGAGAGACTGCTAGGTAAAAAGTGGGACCCTTGGATCTTGGAACACCGAATTTCTGGGCTGGTGTGATGGCTCCGCAGGGAGAGGGGCTTGCTGCTAAGCCTAATGACCTGAGTTCAAATCCCTGGAGCCCACGTGGTTAAAGGAGAGAACTCACTCCCGCAAGCTGTTCTCTGTTCTCTGACCCCCTCCACATACACACGTAACTCACACAAATAAATACATAAAGAAATAGAATGCTATAAAAATGCTTAGATGAACACCGATTTCTACCTCCAAGTCAGAGGGTTAGTAGCTCAAAAGACAAGACCACAGGTTTTTTGGGTTTCATTTTTGTCCCTCCTTAAAAACCTCAAGTGAGAGATAACAACTGGCAGGTTTAAAATACAAAAAGCTTTCAACTCCTGCTCAGGTCTCAAATGTCCACGAAAGGATTGACAGGATTTTAAGGTAAGTCTAAATGTGAATGATAGAGACCAAAATCATTAAAAAAACAAAAAAAAACGGGGCTGTGGGGAGGATTCCAGAGCCATCAGGGGCAAAGTAGGAAAACATAAGAAACCTTTAAAACGCGATCACATTGTAAGTTACTATGTCATATAACAAGAACAGAAAACTATTAAAGGAAGCTTTCACAGAACAGGGCTGCGTTCAATACGTGTGTTTTAGGTCAGGTTTAAAGACATTTCCTGAGATCACAAACAAAAAGACAGTGAGAGGGGAGGCAGGAAAAACACGAAAGTAAACCAGGGGCCTGTGTCTCTACGTCTGAATAAAGGCAATTACGGAACACATAAAAAAAAAATGGAGGGAAACCAAGGAAATAATGTAAGTCAGTTTTTCAGAGATGAAGAACATAAACTCTCAGTTTATTTCACACCTGGCTCAAAGAATCGTCACACTTAGAAACATAAGGAACGGAATGACATTTTGAAATCATTCAGAAAAGATCTTCCGAAGCCAATGGATCCGGCATCAGGATGGTACTGGGTTTTGCAATAGCAACCCCGGGAGTCTGTGGAACAATGAAGGAAAGCCTTTAAAATCCCCAACTATGACAGAGCCAAACCACCAACCTGTACTTAACAACAGGATAAAGACATCTTCAGACATTAATGGGTTAAATACTAATTCCTACGTGTCTTTCATGAGGAATCTTTTTTTTTTTTTAAAGTGGAGGTTAATGAAAATAAGTATAAGATTCAGGAAAATGAAGAGCTAACATCAAGAAAGCCAAAAGAAGACTTAAAACATCTTCTCCATTACACTTGGCACAGCGGCATGGTTTCAGTCTACCCAGGCTGAATCAGGAGGCAGGACAGAGCTCAGGAGACATACTGCTGCATAGCTAAAAGGGGGGGGGGCAGAGAGAGGGAGGGGGGCTAAAGGGGGCTGAGTTCATAACAGGAAGTGAGGAACAAAGGAAATAAAACGAGGCAATTACTATCTCAAAGGAAAATGAAAGGGACCAAATCAGAGGTGACAGTGCAGCCAGCGCACTTAACTGCTCAGAGGCAAATAACATCGTCTGTACAGCACCCGGAAATTCAACTGCGCACGCGCTAAGGCAAGGGCGCTGTGTCGGGCACAAGCTAAGCCAAGGGCGCTGTGTGGCTGCATCGGGAAGATGATGTAAAAGAGACTGTCTTCAGCCTTCACTGTAGAAGAGTCAACAAGTGGTCCACACAAGGAGACCAGGAAATCGACCCCTGCAGGCCCTGTACTTGCTATAGGTTTGCTAACAACCTCCAGAAACTCTACCCGGGAAAATTGGCACTTCTGATTTGTGAGATGCGGATGGGAGGCATGAGGGAGAAAGCTGCCATTTTATTTCATTAGGGTTTTATTTTAATTTACTTTTTACTTTATGTGCATTGGTGTTTTGCCTGCATGAATCTCTGTGTGAGGGTGTCAGATCTTGGAGTTACAGACTGTTGTGATCTGCCATGAGGGTGCTGGGAATTGAACCCAGGTCCTCTGGAAGGGCAGTCAGGTCGATGCTCTTAACTGTTGAGCTATCTCTCCAGCCAGTTTTATTTTGTTCCTTTTAGTTGTTGTTGTTTTTCATAAATAGCCTTTCATCCTTATTTGATTTTTAGGCTATGTTTTGAGGCATAAAATCCATAAATTCTTAGAAAGCTTATGATCTCATGCAGAATGTGAATGAGTTACAGAGAAAACAGAGATTATACAGTCCAGTGTAAATGAAGCAATCTAGTTTCAGTTCAGCCTTCTTAAAGATTACTTTAATAAATAATCAAAATAATAATTATTTTGAATAAAAACTTTGTTTCTCAATCCTTCCTTTCTTTTTTCCCTTTCTCTCTCTTTCTTTCTCTTCCCTTTGTCCCGTCTTTTAAGAGATGAAGGAGAGGCAACCCACACATCTTATTAACACTCCATTTTCCAGATGAGAAATCCATTAGGTCAGAAAGTGCCTTGTTTACTTTGAACTGGAAAGGATGTTAGACCTCCTTCAACTGTTGTTCCTGGCTAAGTCAGGAGGCCAGAAACCCCCACAGCCACGACTACCACCTGTTCCCGGCCTCGGCCCCAAAGGTTTGCCTCCTGGAGCAAGACTGGAGGAATAGGGACCACTGACCCAGCATCTGCACACATCTTTCCAGTAGCACAGACGTGTA
Source organism: Microtus ochrogaster (assembly GCF_000317375.1). Classification (NCBI taxonomy): domain Eukaryota; kingdom Metazoa; phylum Chordata; class Mammalia; order Rodentia; family Cricetidae; genus Microtus; species Microtus ochrogaster. The sequence continues at coordinate 1,421,948 of NC_022032.1, read as the reverse complement.
ACCCACGGCGGCAGACACCAGAGTACGCAGCCTGGCTCCTGTGAGATTTGCTTTATCTAAATTACTCTCTCAGAGAGGTCTGACATTTCCAAAGAGATGATCTGGGAGCAGGAGTAAGCTAGTTCCAGAAGCTGACACCTTATCCCGTGGTGGCCTCTCACCTGCCAGACTCAGCTAGCCAATGGTTTGGGAAGATGGGTATAGACGGGCACCGCCAAGCACCAGCCATGTTGCTGCCTTACACGGATCCTACCCTGTGGATCCTCCAGGTAAAAGAGTGTGTTCAGATAACAAAGCCTGACTCAATCTGTGAAAACTGGAGAGTCGGCTTTCTGCTTCCTCATCCCAGTTCATAAACCTCCCAAGGCCTGAGGCAAAAACCACCTTCCTTGAACTCAACTGTGCCAGTAACAGCCTGGGCAAGGGCCTTTGGCAGTAGCGGCAGCCACCTTCAGAATCCAGAGAGGGCCTGGTCAATAGGGAGGGCTGGCTTTGAAACACTGGAGCCCAGATACAAATGGACTCCCAACGGTGGCCTGACAGAGCTCACTGTTCCCACCAGGAGTCAGGGTTTAGCATAATTAATTTGTTTAGCAAAGAAAAGAGCTGACACTCAGGCACAAGAACTCAGACTCTATTCCCCGGTTTCACAAACCACACACTACATACTTCTTGACTACAGGACACACATTACATACATACACATATACATACATATTAAAGATTGAAAGCCCCAACCAGCTACAAAGAACAGAAGGTTAAAATTTTTTTTGAGTGACTCATTTGGAGCCAATTATTTAACTGAAGTTGTCCTGCTTACTGGATCCCTGATAATTTAGAATTTAGGGAGCTGATCACAGAAAAGTGCACAGCTCCCCCCTCCCCACACATATCCCGCCACTTCCCCACCACCACCACCACCACACACACACCCTAGCAGTTTCTGGAACCCCATTGCCAACTCTCCGCCTTCACTGCTGCACCACTAACTTAGGCTGTTGCAGCAAAGCTGAACTCTCCACTGGAGAACCAAGTCATGAATGGTGTCATTTCCATCTCGGAAGCATGGCTCTGGCACCAAGAATTTGAATTCCTAAGTAGAACCGAGAGACCCAGTGCTCTCTCATCCTGGACTCAACATAACCACCCCTATGTGCCTACCAGCCAGGAGGAGAAGATCCATCTGAAGAAGTCAGTCATTGGGGCTGACTGAATCTTGGCTCCAACCCAAGCAAACCTGCCAAAGCAAACAGCTGTTCCCACCACGGGGTCACTGAGCTTCCAGCCCTCTCCATTCCACCTCCTGGGGCTCACATGAATGGCAAAGTTGCAACATTTCGTAGGAAGGAAAACAGTAAGAGTAGGGAATGGGATTCAGAGCCCATGAACTGAACAAGCCATGAGTTCTCAACAGTAACTGTGAACATGGCTCTCAAGCCTGAGCATCAGAATCACTCAGATGTTGGCCTGTTGGAAAGGGGACTGCTAAGACACCCTCTGCCACACGCACACTCCCCCTGTCACCCCCACCACCCTTCTGCCACCCCTCTTTCCACAGTTTCTGATTCAGTAGCAATGGGATGGGACCCAACAATTCACACTCCCAACAAGTTCTAGAAAAGCGTGGATGCTGCCGGGCTGGGAACCAGCTAGAGACACCCAAAGGGTTTGCAAGCAAGGACTGTCTGGACCTAGCAGCATTTACGGAGTCAGTGTGACCTTTTGGGCCTCGGCCCCTTAGTTGTGGCCCTTGCACACCAGAAAACAAAGGCTTTTCTAGCATGAGGCAGCACATTGTGGAAGAAAATGGGCCCACACGCAGACTTAGCAGGCCCTCGCGAGCCCCACTGGCAGCTTTCTGTATGAACACGGTAAGGCTCTCCACTTCTCTGGCTCTCCACAAGCACTTGCAGAACAAGGAGCAAGCAGTTAAGGTGTTCCAGGCCTGCGATCTAAATCTAAATCTTCCAGTTCCCCTCCTTCTGCTGTCTTGGAAACCTAGTACTGAATCCCAGACCACCCAAATTGTAAATACCTCAGAGAGTACAGGTGGCCCTTGCAGTCCATACTGTCCAGGGACTTTGCTTGGATTTACCCCAACCGTGCCTCATGTCAAACATCAGCCCAAGAAAATGACCTTAGTCTCAACTCGAGGACAACTCCAGGGCAGAACACACGGGACACCTCTAAGCATGGTGACTAGCCGGCCTTCATATCAAGCCATTAAAAGATGCACAGGACAGGTGCTGTCACCCTGGATGCTATTAGCTGAAGAAGCCATGAATCTAGTGCCTCTGAGCAATGATGGCTATAGACACATTTCGGCTTTCTTCCATTAGTTCCACACGGAGTCATTTAGAGGCAGCACCCATGTTTTTCCTATTTAAGTCGAAGTATCAATCGGCTCCAGGAAGCTCTCAGCCAGCCAGCCCCAACCCTGCCCTCCGTGGCCCTCAACATCTTAACCTTGAATAGGCACAGCTTTGTATGCTAATGACCCAGGAGTTGGCCTTATCTCTCCTCCTCCCCTTAGTGCAGTTGTGAGTTCACATGAACTCTGCTTGGCAACTACTGCAATGCCTTGGCCACTAGAACGATCAGTTAAGCATTTTTTGAGCACACACACAAAAAAGTGAATGAAAGTCACACAGTCATTGCCCTGAGGTTCACAGCCTCACTCGTGAGACTAATTCTTTACACAAATGCATTCTTTAGTCTTTCTCTATGCATGCCCCAGGCCCCTAAGTTCCTGAAGGAGATATTCAGCTCTGGATACCTTTCTAGATGACTCACATGGGAAAGGTCAACGCCTTCGTCCAGGTCCAACTAGACAATGGTGGAGCTGGAATCTGAACCCAGGAAGTCAATTTCCCAAAAAAAACACTCAAGACCCTGATCCCTGTGTCTTGAATGTCTTTCTTGTCTACGGTAGAATACTGCTTTTCAGGCCTGGGGTCAGGACAGACTTCATTGAAATCTCACTGGCCCCTTTTCCATCCAAGGGCATTTTATGTGTCAGAGGATTTAGAGGATAGCACCCCTCTTATTCAACACTAACTTGTGCTGAGACCAAGAACAAAGACAATGTGCCGAGTCCTTCACTCAAACCATCATTAATTCTGGCCCCAAGCCCACGCCCACCTCCTCACTGACTTCTGTAGCAACACTTAGCTAAGCATGGTGCTCATTCTCATTCTGTCCTGTCCCGCACCCACCTACATTTGAACTTTCTGGGTTCTTGGGTTTTTTTTGGTTTTTGTTTTTTGTTTTTTCAAGCCTCTAAGGGTTTGTACTCAAGGCAGGGAGACCCTGGAAGACTATCCTGACTCTGACCCTCAGCCAGTGCTTAGGGCCAATCTGAGCCCTGGCCGCCACCTTCCCCATCCATGAGAAGGTCTGGGGAGAAGTTTAGTAAGAGTGGACAGAGCACACACGGGTCTCTAGCACCCATCCAGAGGTCCTCGGGGAATGCGCACAGAGCCAGAGCGATGACAGCGTATTCCCAAAAGGAGTGTTGGTCTCTCTGAGGTAAAAACTGGTCTTGACCTGATATGGGTTAAGTCAAAGCTAGGAGTTGAAATGAAAATCGGAGTTAACACCAGGCCTATCTCAAGGCTGGTCTCATAGCTATCACCAGAGTTTATCGTGACTTCCCAGCTATTTGAGAGCTGGCCTTCAGTCTGGGTAGCACTGATGTCACCCTGAAGCCAAGTATTCTGGTTCCTGCTTCAAGTCCTCTCAATCTCTTTTCTGTCACTACAAACAGCAAAAAAGAGATTCTAAGAACCCAGGGGAGGCAGGTAGGTAAGAGGGTTGCTTAGCATAGGTTCTTGCTTTCCATGACATAATCTCTTCCCTTTGGGCCTCAGAGAGTTCAACGTCGTATTTATTGAGACTCCGGACATCTTCCCTTGGCAAACTGACAAACAGACAGTTCCCCCTAGGAGCTCCCTGAAAGACTGCTGGGTGGACATCACATCCTCCCTCTTATGTCCAGGGAGACCCCAAGGGGAGACCCCATGCAATGGGTGTGAACTGTACCAGGCCTTTTCCTGGAATCCCCAAGTACCCTACATTAATAAACCTGGGGGTTGTGTGGGAAACCCAATGAAACCACGCTTGGAAAGATGCCTGAAAAGACATCGTATTGTTTTTGTAGCTATTCCCAAGACGTACTGAAAGATGTCCAATTACCTGAGCACTACACAACAGTAACAGGAGATGAGATGGCAAAAGCCCACCCAGACCAACACAAGTGTGCGGTGTACCTGAATTATGAGTGCTCACATGTGTGAGCACATATATTGTGTATGTAGGTCCATGCACAAGTGACTGTGGGTATGTGGAGGCCCGAGGCTGATGGGCACTGGGATCTTTGGAGGTCACTCTCAACCTTATATATTAAGCCAAAGGCTCTCAGTGAGTTTGGAGTTGGCTGGGTCAGCTAACCCAACCAGCCAGCTTTCTCCCAGTGTTTCTCATCTCTGCAGCCCACACGATAAGGTTACAGGCAGGCTGCCACGTTCACCCCGCTTTGTATGAGTGCTAGGGGTCTGAATCCAGTCCTCAGGCATACATAGCGGTCACCTTATTATCCACAGGGCCATCTCCCCAGCCCCAACACTCTGTAGATGTAAAAATACAAATTAATTCCTCTGGTTTTCTTGTCCCTGCTCATTAGTTCAAGCAACTCGTGGTGCCAAATAGAACTTTTTCCTTTGTTTAGACTAACAGTTCCCATTAACACAACAATGTGCAGCTGTCTCTGCTGAGCCAGAATACAGCTAACATGAGCAACTGGGCATCAAATCAGTCCCCATCCCTAACCATATCCTCACTACCTGTTGACAACTGAGCACTGAAGACGACTACTCAGGTTACCAGGAAGTGGGAGTTACACACACACAAGCGTATCTAGACAAAGACATAGAAGCCCCTGGAAAATCTGAGACTAAGGATGACGCTAGCTTATTAGGCCAGACTTGGAAGCAGGGCCTGATGGGAGGAAAGAACTGTGGCTCCAGATCCAGCTCAGACGAGCTGTACCACAGATAGGCCACCCTGTGGGAGAAAGCCTGTGGGAGAAAGCGTTGTCTTCCCAGAGGCAGGGGGACACAGTCGGAGAGCACGGCTCTTCCACAGCAACCCCACCCAGTCTCCAGGCATGGCACGTGTGCTCTGTGACAGCCCAGTATCAATGAAGACCCTCACGCTGGCGCCGTGACTGACGATCAACAGTAGCTTAACTAGCAAGGGAAGCAGATGGGCAGGGGGCAGTCGAACGGGCAACCCCAGGAGCCACGGCCCACTGCAGAGTACAGGAGCACCTCGGATAAGAGAGCCTGGAAACAGCACAGGAAGCAAACTCTTCACCCTGGAGGCCACAGAACCCTTGGCAAGCAGTTGGAGAGCTCATGTGAATATCGAGGAATGTACCCATGACCTGACTGCATGTCATGACCGCCTCAGTGAGGCAGGAACCTCTGAATCAAGCCCTGATGTTCAAATACAAATAAACAGTTTCTCACTGACTAATCTCTCTTCTGCCACGCATCCCACAGTAACCAAAGTAACCGTGGCCTTATCAAATGGCCTTGGATCATTTTCTACCTAGCTAGCGACACGCTGACTGGCCTTCTGTTAGGGAATCCAGTTGCATTTTCCCTTGAAGAGATGCATGTGAGCATGTTTTGGAAATGTCCTTTTTTCTTATGCAGGGACTAGGACCTAGGATTTTACAGATGTTAGGCAAGTACTCTACAACTGAAGTGCACCTCCAACCCTTGCATATGTTTAAGGAACATGGGACACAGGACAAAGTGAGATTTAAGAGGCCATAACCAGACCTCCAAAGACCACCAAGAGATGCCATGGGGCCAGCACTGCTTCGAGGCCGATAGCTGCTATGGCTACCGCTGTCCCACCCCCTCAGCCTCCATGAATGTTCCTCTCATTTTTCCCTCTATATATCCAGACTTGGAAGTCCCACTTTCCAAATCCACTAAGCCCAAGCTACTTCCCCACATATGACCCACTCTCTATCTGTGTGTGTTTCTAGTGCCAAAAAAAATCCCAAGCCAGAAACGAGGCCCACTCTGCACTAAAGACGTAAAACCTAAATTCACTATCATTTCCTGAAAGTGATGTAGCGGCAGCACAGAGGGAAAGCCAGGTCAGTGTCCCCTCTGCCAGCCTCTACTCCCCAAGTGTGGAAAGACCCCGGCAGAGCTGTCCCCTCCCATTCTAGGACACAGCAGACACAGCAAGGCCGGAGTCCACAATTCCTCCTGTCTGGCACAGTGAAGTATCTGTGTTTCCTTGGGGCTTATCTCAGTACGTTCCCAGCTCTATCTTTCAACCAGCATTGTAGGCAAAATAGAGACGAGACTTAGGACAGACAGGACTAACTCCAGACCAAAGGTCAGTGTCCCTGCTGGAGATTTTAGATGTGGGTTTCCCATGGTTTTCCAGGCTGAAAGAACTCGTGGGTCCTGGCCTGGCTTTCACAGGAATCTAGGTGGCACAGGAGAGTCCAGAGAGAGCCTCCAAGTCATCCGAATCCCAAAGAGCATGGGAAAAGGGGGACTTTGATGGGTCCACAGAGGGAAAAGCTCCCCTCGGCTCACCGATTCTTGATGTGGAGCAATCACTGCAAACAAGAAAATGTGCCAGGAGATACATTAAGTCTGTAAGAATAGAAGGCTCTAGGCAAATAACTGTCAGTCAAGGCAAAAAGCAAAACAATATATTGATTCTACTCCTTGTTCAATGAAGGGCAGCCTTATGCACAGCCTCCTCCCTATGTCTCTACCACATACACGGTGGTGCAACTGTAAAGACAATAAAAAAAAAAGGCTTTTAAAAAATCACCAGGAAAACTGATACCAAGAGGAACCTTGGGAGAGGGAGGTAGGACCAGACACTCAGGCTTACAAGGAGGTAGGCTGGGGGAGGAAGAGACTCCCCAGGGCCTGAGCTTCTTCTCTGCATGTCTGCTGGACCTCTTCGCTGGCAACTGGACAGCTGTTTCACGATCTGGCTACGGATGGCCTGAGCTGTCTGGTCTTCCTCTGCAGACTCCGGGCTTCCAGATGTTCCTTTTGCTCAGCTAGCATCACGTTAGGTCTGTTTGTGAGGCCAGGGACTAGAGAGAAACAGGGTTCAGGGCTGGGATCCGTGAATATTGGTAGGATCTAATCAGCTCCTTGGTAAGAACCTCTGAAGCGGCTTGAACTTGATGTTCCTCAAACGTACCTGGTCCCCTGTTTGGAGAGGATTAGGAGGTGTGGCCTTGCTGGAGAAAATATGTCACTAGGAGCAGGGCTTTGACGATTCAAAAGCTACTTTGAATTTGCTTTCCCTGTTTACCTTTTCTGGTTTGAAATAGGCATTCCCGGCTACAGCTCTAGCCACAGGCTGCCTGCTCCCTCTACTCTGCCCTCACGGACTCTTACCCTCTGGAACACTGAGCCCCAAATAAACTCTTCCCTCTGTAAGTTGCCTTGGTAAAGGTGCTTTATCACAGTGATAGAAAAGGAAGCCAGCTTCGGACCCCACGAAAGACAAACAGGCTCACCTGCTACCCAGCCCCACCACCTGCTGCAAGACACACTGCAGGTACTCCAAGAATTGCGGTCCTGCGGTTTGAAGGGCTGGAAAGGACCGTGTTAATTCCTTCTGGATTTCTGCCACGTCAGACTTTAGAGGTCACAGACTAGAGGTACCCTGCCTTCGCATGCTTCCAGTAGTGGGGTGCATGCTCCCTGACACGCAACTCATCCCAAGTTTGCTTTCAGCCATGAGTCAGACTCTTCCAGAGACAGACAAAACAGGTCTTTCCTGTGCAGGGTGAGGCAGCCACAGGTCCTCACCATGTCCAGACAGACTCATCCGTCTTAAAGAAAGATTCGGGGAAGGTAACTTCTAGGCCCTTAGGAAAGGGCATAGTTACCCCCCAACACAGCAGCTCACTTTTCCATGATGACACATCTGCCATCAGCCACCGTGAACCATGGCTGTGCTGAACACCGGGTCCACATCAGAGCAGAGTGTAAAAAAAAAAAATCAGCACAGCCACTTGGTACCAAAAGCTGATGGTCCCCCTCCTACCTGTCCAAGCATCTGAAGATACTGCGCCTTCTTTGGAGCCAATGGTTGGCATGAAGTCTCAAGCCTGAGTTCCTGAGCATGGTTTCCTACCCAGGGCTTCAGCTCTCAGGCTCGCGAGATAACACTAACTCCCTTTCTGAGCCCAGAGATGTTGAGTATCAGCCCAGCCTGTATTTCAATAACCTTGAAAATTCATTTTAGGCTTCCTCAGAGAAAAGCATGAGCACACGTGCCCTGGCTTAGATTTGACCCATTTGTAAAATACATTCCTTTAGTTAGTTTGTCTGTTTCTTTTTTAAGGAAGAAGGTGCAGCATGCCACCAGCCCCAACCTGAGGAGGAAGCCTTATGTGGGTTAACTACACAGAGCTAAAACAAGGCATCTGCTTGGTAGTTTCCAGGACACCAAGGCAATGCCATGGGCTGCAAACACTCTCTCAGTAAGGGATGTATGACTAGCCCCGTGAGGCAGGTGAGCAAACTGGCTCAGAGGAAGTGGCCCTGGGCCCTGAGTAAAGTCCAATGTACAATAGACTGTGAAGCAGAAATATTCAGTTTTGAATGGAGACAGCAACTGCTTGGATAGTACCTGTTCTGAGCCACACATGGAGGCGCATACCTGTAATCCCAGTTTTGGGAAGCAGCCACAGATTTACTACAAGCTCGAAGCTGGCCTGGTCTACAGAAATTACCTCAGACAAGCCAGGGCTGCACGGCATGATGCCGTCTCAAAAAGCACAAAAACGGTTAGGGGTGTAACTTAGTTCTGTCAATAAAGTACTTGGCTAAGACCCAAGAAGTTCGATCCCCAGCACTATCTACACTGGACACGGTGGTGCACGCCTGTAATCCTAGCACATATGAGGTAAATGCAAGAGGGTTGAAAGTCTAAGGACATCCTCTGCTACACAGCAAGTATGAGGTCAGTCAGGAGGAGAAGAAGAAAGGAGGAGAAGAAGAAAGGAGGAGGAGGTGGAGAAGGAGGAGGAGGAGGAGGAGGAGGAAGAGGAAGAGGAAGAGGAGGAGGAGGAAATACTTAGTCTGTGCTTCCAAAGCACTCTCATACAATGTTGTACCAAACCCACACAGGTGCCATCAATCACTGAGTGTTTCTGAGACAAACAGTAAAGGGCTGGAGGGGCCCAAAGAAGAGCCCAAGGTCAGGCCACCAGCAGCCACCCAGGTGACGGTAGAGGATGCTGGCTGAATGCACTGCCCCTCGCAATGATTGTATCCTCCCCCTGCCCACACAAGCCAGTCAGCTCCTCAGCCAGTTTTCTGCCTTGCTTAGCCTCTGTCCCACCCTCTCAGACACTTACAAGCCTAGCACAAAGGCCAATGCTCCCAGGGGACATGCAGGTGTTAACAAAGCGACTACTACTATTACTACTAGTACTACACACACACACACACACACATACACGCACACACACAAGCACGCACACGCACACATACACACACAAAACCAGAGTTTTGGCAGAAGAAAAAAATCCAACATAATTTCCAAGATGGAAAACTCACCTAGAAGATGCTTCAGCTTGCTTAAGGAAATAAATGCAGAAGTTTTAACTGGTTAGTTCAAGTCATAGTTACTCAATACCCACACTTACAGATACACAAGAGCCTCAGGGACAGAGCCTAGACCACCAGGCAACTGTGCGGGTGCACTGACAACTAGCCAGGAGACACACCTGAGTGCCCAGCATGTAAACACTGACACACACACACACACACACACCTGAGTGCCCAGGGGCATGTAAACACTGACACACACACACCTGAGTGCCCAG
>NC_022032.1:1383533-1411803 GCF_000317375.1 Microtus ochrogaster | reverse complement strand
AACACTGACACACACACACACACCTGAGTGCCCAGCATGTAAACACTGACACACATACACACACTTGACATTCATCATTCATTCCCATCCTTATCCGTTATTATAGCTATGACCTCTCTCACCCTTCCCCAGAGAAACCAGAACACTGAGCTGGTCCTGTCCCTCAGCCCCGACCAATGTCATGACCCGCACAGCCATCGCAGGGCAGCTCCAGAAACTACTTGCTGCCTACCAGAGCAGCCAACAAGCTCAGGGGGAGGACACGGCGCTTGGAAAGCTTCTCTTGGCAGCAGCTCTTGCTAAGGCCCAGCTCTGTGCTGACTCGTGAGTGAGCCCACCACAGGCTCTGGCCTGCCCCGCACACCCGGCACAGACATTTCCCGGACCTGACTAGCAGGTGGCTCTTCCCTGAGCCCATGTTTCTGCCTGACAAGCTCCACCATTGCCCTGTAGGCCAGTCTTCCCTGTGGCTCTTGCCTTCCCTGAGAAGAATGCTCCCTCCCTCCTCCACTGCGGGGCCCCAACTCTTGGCTACTCTTAGAAGGCCAGATTTAAGAAGGCATTATCCTATATGCCCTCTGATCCCCGGATAATGAGGTGGCTGAGGGGGGCAAGAACTGCATCTCGGTCACAGTGCACAATGATTTCGTGTGACTAACCGGGGCAAGTCTGCCTGACAATGCAGCCAGTTCAGTCCCTCAGACTCCATTAAGTCTCCGTCAAGGCACTTTCTCCCCATAAGGAGGAAGAGCAGAGGGGGCTACTATGGCCTGTGGGGAGACTAGAGGCATGATGGGGGAGCCCGAGGCATCAATGCTCTGCCTGGAGCTGGCCCCGGGAGTAGACAGAGGCATCGTAGTCCTGACAAGAGCCTACCTCTAGCAAGAGTCTACCTCACTTCCTAGTCTCTCACCAGTGCCTATCTGCCCAGTGCCCTCGCCCCCATCACAGCAGGTCTCCCGGGGGCTTCTCAGTCCTTGCACAGATTAAAGCACAACATGCAACCTAAAAGAACTGTCTCCTTAAAATCCCTCCAACCGTCCTTATTTACAGGTAAGGGCTAGCTTTTGGTCAACGAAGATTTCACCTCCCTTAGCAAGAAGAACTTGACCGGGACAGCTGTCGGAGCCCTTGGAGAAAGGAACAAACTTGGCTGGACCTCTTCAGTCAGCAGGGTTGACGCTCTAGCTACCCTGCCCAGCTGATTGAAGGACCCCTCCTCTCACATCCTCCAGAAAAACAATACAAACACTTCCATATGCACAACCAAATATTGTTAGAGGATAGTTGCAAACTTGGCAGATAAGGAAAGACCTTCGAAGGAGACTCTTGTTCTCAGTGCAAGCCCAGCAACTGGCAGAGGAATCCAATCTGCACAAGATGCCCTCTCTGCATGGTCAGATTTACAGGAGAACACCCACAGGCCAGGTGCCTGTATTTAAGTGGACACCCGTGAAGAACTTGCAGTCCGAGAGGCAACCTGCTAACCAACATCTGGCACCTGAAGAGCCTCCTTGCATCTCTGTAGCGGAGGGGAAAGGTCGTGACTCAATCTGTTGCTTGGGGGCTAGAGGCAGCCTGCCGAGTTTCAGCCTTGTCCTCCCACACCTCAGGACCTTTCCCAGAGCTGACAAGCACCTGCTTGATGTTTCTCTCCTTCCCTCCTACCTCCAAGTCTCACAGGGGTGGTATCTCCGCTTGAGCCATGGCTACAGCCAAATTGGTGGCTATCCATGGTTTCTGTTTCAGCTGTGATTTCAAAAAGAAAAAAAAATGCCCAGTGTTTTGGGGACCACACCACCCTTGTGGCCAGTGGAAGATCACAAGGACCACGTCTTTCTCTCCATTAGTCCTGAATTGAGTCTGCAAGCTTCTGCTAGACATAGCTAGCTCTAAATGAGGATGCTAAAAGTTCACGGCTGGACTTTAAAAATGGCAGACATTCTTTACATACTTTATCTAATTGCAGTTTTGCCATTTCAGCTCTCTTGGTTGTTGAGGTCCTAAATTCCTCTCCTTGACCTTGACCCCTGAACCCAGGAATACCCTCCTTGACTTCTTTCCTGTTCTTAACCCTCAGGGGTAGCTATGGAAATCCTCCAAATTTCTCTAAACCCTGTAGAAACCCCTCAGACCTGAAAGATGAAACCACATATCAGAATTGAGGAGCTCACAAAGACCATGGTGTCCAGCCTGACTCTCCAATGGGTCAAGGTCGGAAACGAATCCACAGTGTGGAGCTGGGACCAAAGGGAGCTCAGGGTGGGCGGTTGTGGCTGGCGAGCCCAGGAGCCACAGGCGACAAGGTGGTGATGCTGCACGGGATAGAACTTGTTCTTTGGAAGTAGCTGGGTGGGAGGGGGGATTTATCACATTTTATTCAGGTCCACTCTCACTCTGAGGCCCCAGACACTGAGGTTCCCTTCATCTCCCAGCCACTTCCCCAAACTGGATGGATATGCAGTGGGAGACACTGTAGGAATTAATTCCAGAAGTGCACACAGAGAGACAGGCCCGAGACAGTCCCGAGAGGAAATGTTCTGTGACTGGTGGAAGATGAGGGAGAGCAGAGAAATAAATCCCCTAATCCTGCCTGAGTGAGAAAGAATGCGGCTCCTCGTTTCTCACCAGGACCAAAGGGCTATTTTGGCACCTCTTCCCAGCTCATGACACCCTTTCAGAGTTTGTAAATAATTTCCCTTAACTCCAGCCCTGAAGAAACTGGTCCTTTGCTTACCTAAATGTAAACATCTCCTACCTGCGAAGCAGACCTAAGGGCTGTTGGGACATCCTTGCCTCACTAAGGTCTGTAGCCTTGCTAGAGCCCCCTGAGGAACCAAGGCTGAACTGTCTCAACTGTGAGCATGCATGCTGTGCACGGGAGCCTAGATGCCCCTTCCCCTCCCCCGCCAAGTCCTCATCAGACAGACACAGCCCCCCTGCCTCCCAAGCCCTCACCAGACAGACGCAGATGTCAGCTTTTCTTCAAGCCTTCTGAAGGAGTCAGAGGCACCCACTCCCACCTCTCAAACCGGTCCTTGTGAAGAGCCCTTCTGAAGCCTGTGTGATCCTCAGGCTCCAACAGCTTAGCCTGCCACAGAAGGAGCAGCTTCCATCTCAGGCCCCCTCAATAAACTCCTGTTACCGACTGTTACCATGTGGACACTATACATTCCCTGCAGAATCGTGTGTGAAAGCCAGGTCCCTGCTGGTGGTGGCATTCTGGGGGTCACGGGAACTTCAGGGCGGTAGGGCTTAGCTGGAGAAACAGGTTACAGAGTGCAGGTCCTTGGAGGTACTCTACTCCGAGTTCCTTCCTCTCTTGATCTTTGGTTCCTCTCTGCCATAAAGCATCTTCCCCAGCCCCGCATCCTCACCACCATGATGCTCAACCCACGTACACAGAGCCAATCATGGACTAAACCCCCTGAAACCAGGAGGCAAAGCCAACCTTCCCTCCCTGTCCATTGCTTCTGCCAGGCATTTAGTCACAAGCAGTTGAGGCAGCAGCTCCCTTGGAAAGCACTCCCAGGCTTTGCTTCTTTTTTTTCCACTATTACAATCACACTCATTTGCTCGCTCTGTCGCTTCAGCATGCTCAGGCACCTGCCTCTCTGCTCTGCGATCTCCCAAACAGACCTCTGAAAACCTCTTAAACACCGGAGAGCAAAGACAGAAACCCCAGCATCTGCATTTGGTTTTTTCCCCTCCATGAGATTCAAGCTCAGCAGAAGGCAATGTTTTCGATCTCTATCCCCACGCATAGGCCCCACCAACGCCTTCCATACAACCAGCCCCCTGTGAGTTTGACTCTGACAAATGCCTATTTTTCAAAGAAACCTAAGCTGGCTGCTTCTGGTTCACCCCCCTCAAGGGAGGCCATCCTGAGGCCCTGCCCCCTCCCAGCACCAGGAAGTCCCAAGTGCCCCCGAGCACGAAGAGGTATTCAAACCAGGAAAGCCCATGCGGCCAAGGCAGCTCCTACAGACACCGCAAGACAACCACCCTGCCAGGTCTTCTCAGGCAGGCCGGAGTGACAGCACTGTGACAGGCAGGGCCTCTTACACGGCAAAGCCATAGTTCAAATATTTATCATATGTGTCTGGCTTTCACACAGAATGTGCAACCTGCCAGTTACCTCTGTTTACCTTGGTAGAAATTCACGGGAAATCTTAGTCTGAACAGGCCCAGAGTTTATTTTACTGCCAGAAAAACAACTTTCTTTGATAAATCATCCGTGTGACAGTGTCCCTGAAAGACTAAACAAAGATCTCAAGCATAATCTATGGCCTTTGAGAAGCTTTGCAAAGCTAATGCGTGTTTAATTGGCTGCTCTAAGCAGGTTGGGGCAGGGCAAGGGTTTGACATTTCTTTGACCATTTGTTCTCCTTTAAAAAAAAATACAGATTGAAGCTTTTGGCTCATTTCTGCAAAACTGGATAAAACCTACCAATATTTCAAGGCTCCTTTCTTCTGAATATAGCCTATTTGTGGGGCTGGGCATCACAAGGAAGCTATTTGAAAAGGAACTCAGGCCTGGAATACGGCTTGAGAAAAAGGGGAGGGAGAGGGAGGTACGCCAACACAAAGGGGGCTCTCAAATCTCTCTGAAACAGACCCCAATAAATTATGAGCGGAATATATTACGGATAAGATTTCTCAGAAAACACACCAGCACAAAAGAAAACTCCAGTGGGCGTGTCCTGGAACTGGTGTGGATTGGGTTATAATTGTCTGGTGGCTTCTAGTGGGGTGACTGAAGAGTGCCTTCGAAGGCAAGGCGGGATTGCCTTCCCTTCTAGAATCTGGAGGGGTGCAGGCGTGGGGGAGGGGCATCTGCTTGTCTGTATTTGGTTTGGTTAACTACAGGAACCTTGAAGCAAGTTTTCAAACTACTTCATAAAACCTTCTGCTAAACAGAGAATCACCTGGATATACCATTCCACTTCTTAATCGCTTCCTTTTTTTATTTCATTTTTTATAAGCTTTCTCTTCTTGTCCAACAAGATGATCTCATGAGTGACAGACGACTTCTCCTTCCTAGGCTAAGTTTCATCCTAAAATGGTTCTTTGTATGAGGTGAACATTACCATTCCTATGGGTTAAACAGCTCCTCCTCCAGTCCAGGAAACGCAATTAATTAATCTACTTGATTAATCCAGTTCTCTGAACAACATCATGATGGAATTACCATTTGAGAAAGCAGGCTCAGGGCGGTTGAGAGACTCCTTGTGGTGGCCCAGCATACAGGGTTTGGATTTAATCCAAGTCTGTCTCAATCAGTCAGCTCGGCCTCTCTTTCCACCAAGAAGAAACCCACAACGGTGGAGCAAGCAAGCACCTTCTCAGGTTGAGTGAGGCACAAGGCATTCAAATTCCACATTCTGAGGGAAAAGGAGTGCTCCAGTTCCCTGCCAAGGAGCTCCTCCACCATCCTGGCAGGACAGGAGAGTAGTGGGCACGCAAGGCGAGAAGGTGGGACCATGAGGTATGAGCTAGCTTGCTGCCCAGCAAGTACAAGCAGAGGAGAGCTGCCAGGGACCCAGGCCAGGTTGGGTAGCCTTGAGCTAACTCCTTTTCCTTGCTTTCCAGTCTATAAAGGGAGGGCATGGACTGGCTGACCTGTGAGGTTCCACCCAACTCGGTGTCCCTTTACAGTGGCAAATCGGAACCGGTGAACCACCCAGCACTCAGGGAAATAAGCAGCTTTGGCTGTCACAAGCTCCTTATCTCAGCTTGTCCCCTATCTGTCCTCCTCTGCCACCCACCAGAAAGGCTTCAAAAGGGTGACAACTGAGGGCAAATCCTCCTGGGTTACCTTAGCCATGACTGTTATATATAATAATTATAATAATAATAATAGTCATCTACCAAAAGGAAAGGGCATCAGGCTTTGTAAGGTAGGCCAAACGCACAGACAAATATTGCCTGATTCATTGCTGTGAGGCTCCTTGAGTAGCCATGTTCACCGAGAGGATGGAGAGTGGTGTTTGCCAGGGGCTGGACAGGGAGGGGCAAGATTACTGTTTAATGGGCACAAAGTTTCAGTGTAGATAATGAAAACTCCAGAGACAGACCTGGCCATGTTCCCACCACAAGGTACCTAACACCACTGCCTGAATGCTTAGAAAGGGTTGAGACGGTGAGGTTTCTGTGAGGCTCCTACCTAGGATGGAAGGCAAGGCGTGATGTTGGGCTACTACGACCAGGGCCTCTCAGCATGCAGATCAGAAGGCACCTCCCACAGATTTCTTGGTGATACCACACGACAAGTTCTGAACGACCCAGTCAGAGCTACACCTAACCAGCAAACTGGCACCATCCAGTCCTAAAGCATTTGCATGCATACCTAAATCTGTAAGACAAAGATATGCAGCAGACACCGAAAGCATGAAGAGGGGGAAAGGCTGAAGAGAGAACTGAATTTGGTTTAAAACTCAATTAGGTAAAAGTCCTGAAGGCAGAGCTGTGGGGGGGAGGGGGAAAGTCAACAAAATGAGCATCCTAGGTGCAGCTGGGAGGGTATCATTTCATCACCAAATCCACACCACCCTAGAAGAAACTGAGGCATGGTGAGTTTGAGAAGCTTGCTCAGCATGCAGGGCCCACACAGCAAAGAATGCAAGTCTGCCCCAGAGGGTCAAGCATTCCATCCTGAGGTTCATAGGTTTGAAGGTGCTGACTGATACTCAATGTAACATCTTCCTGGCAGCCAATCAGTGACAGAGGAAGGGTTGCACCACACTCACTGAAGGGAAACATTGACTCTTTACAGCTTTTTCTCCTGGTTCCTCCATGTGTGACATCAACCTAGTGGTTCTCCTGCTTAGGCCCTGGCTCTGAGATCCCGGTCCCCCAGGTACTGTCCAATCAGCAGTCACGAATGAGTAGGTGATCATATTAGCTACATGACCCTGGAAGGTTTTCAAGGCTTTGAGTTCAGCATGTTCCAACCCCATGCATGCATCAGGTAGTCTGGTTACAATGCAATGCAGACTGTGAGCCATCTTGTACAGGCAGTGCTTGTATCAAAGGGCCCCCAGCTCAACAATTCCCAGGGCTTGGAACGGTTGGCAACTGTTTCAAGCTCAGAGAATAAGGATGAGATACATGTTGGCAAATTCTAGATGCTCTCAGCTATTTGCTGTCTCCCTAACACCACTTCTCTTCCGCCTGTTCCATTTTACTTCAAATGAACTGGACCAGTCACTCCAAACCTAGCATGTTGCTCCCCTCAATTTAATAACAATTTGCACACAGCCACTCGGGAGGGATGGTCTCCTGCTGTGTGTGAGGCATTGCCCAGGGACCAGTCTGAGTACAAACGGGGCTTTATTTTGTTCTAAGACGCAGGTTTTTCTTTCACATTTTCGCAATGAAGTTGTGTTTTCTTTGTCAGTGGTACAGGGCTGATAGAGCATCTATTAATCACGCAGGAGGTAAATCTGGTCCTAGACACAGCCTGCTCGCGAACAGCTCCAGCGCTAGAATTGCCATGCTGGCAGCTGGTTTCCCCCATTTCCAAGAGGAAACCCGAAGTTTAGTTTGGAAAGTCTGAGCTGACTTTTTCTGCAAGAGAGCAAACCGCCTTGCAGGGAAGCTCAGCCCTCCCTCCCTCCCCTCCCACACCCAACTTTCAACAGCAGCTCAGCAAACCATCCCGCAGAGGGAAGATTGGTCCTCCAACAGCCACTCAGCCAGGAAACCTTGAGAGAGGCGCGAGGCAGAGTGAGAACAGGCCCACGGAGGAGCAGGGACCACAGGAAATCCTTCTAGGAAACCTTCCCAGTGCTGACTCAGAGTTGATTTTCTTTTCTTTTCCTATTTGACTAATTTTACTGATTGCCAAGTACCGTTTTTTTTTTTTCTCTCTTTGAGGAAATTTATAAACAAACAAAGGGGCGATATTCTCTCAGGGGGGCAAGGAAAACTCGGGTAGGGGTGGGGGAAGGCAAAGAAACCTTTCTTCTTGAGTAGAAAAACGCTGGCTGAAGAAGCTGCCAGGAGAACTTGCAGATCCCCAAAGTAAAGATGCCCGTGCAAGGAACATCCTCAGAAAGCACCTTGAATCATCACATGGGTACTGTGGAAAGGCCTGAGGGCACTCATAGGAAGTGAAACAGAAGCTAAACAAAGTAACTGGAAGTACAATAAGAACCCCACAGCAATTATGAATCAGGTAACTAACCTAGAGAGAGGTGGCTGTGGGCATGAGCCATCAGTCACAAAGTTATCCTGTGGGAGCTGACAAAAGCACCCAGTCACAAAGTAGTGGGAAACCACAGGGAAGACTCCAGGCAGACCTGTGGGTCCTGACTGTGGTACGGCAGGCTGGGTGACCACCATTTTGAGTCTGAAGGCTTTGCGTCAGCTGACCGCGGCCTCCCCCCATGGGCTGCTCTGGATCCAGGCTGATCTGAAGCATTCCTGAGCATCAGCGCAGACTTCCTACTGTTGTTTTTGTCTAGTGAGGGAAAAAAATGCTCTCTGCACCGAGAGAGGGGAGCGTGCAAAAGGACGGAGTGAATACAGCCACGGGGTTGGAAACGCATCCTTCAGGGGAAAGGTAGCAGGCTCGGCATGTCCGGCTCAAAGCTGGCTGTGGAAAAGCTAAGATGCGCAGATGGAGGAGCCAAGAGGGAGCAAGTGAGCGAGCGTGTGTGCTCACCCCTAAGAAGCAATGCTTTCCAGCAACTGATGTCCTCCCACTGGGGACACCAGGGCCACTTAATATAAAGCTTGATCCCTGGAGAGGGGAGTCAAACATTCTTTGCTGTGTGTTAGCCTGCCATTGTCAAACGTCTTTGTATTCTAACTGAATCCTATCAGTGTGGCTGACTGCCTCTCTTCCTTGAAATGAGCCGAGCTAGGCAACAAGTTTCTCAACAAGGCTGCCTTCTAAGAAGGGCAGGGCTAAGCTCGGTCCCCACAGAGAGAAAGGGAAAGAAGAAGCCTATTGATCATCTTTGGAAAATTTTACAAGCCAAAAGCCAAGAAACTCTCTCCCATCCCTCAGAAAGGCCTAGCGCGCCCAGTCGTCACCGTACACAGATGGTCCTAGCACTGTTTCTCGTCTCACAGGAAAGGAGAAAACAAGTTCCTCGGTGAGTCAACGTGTTTCAAGGGGGAAAGTCGGCTCCTAGCTCATCAAATGTGAGGATCTGGTAAAATGAAGACTAAGTTGGAGGACCTCATGAACCCAAGAAAAAAACACTCCTGGCGTTCCAAGGAGGCAGTCTTAAAGGGCCTGCTCACCATGCCCCCCCTCACTGGTCACTAATGAGGCACTCCTTTAAGGCCTCGGGGCTTGCTGGCTTGGCGGGGGTCCTACTGCCATAGAGGGACACCCAACACGGGTGGGTTGTGGCACTGCCTTTGTTAGAAAACCAAGCTTACCATAGCAGGTTCTTCTGAAGACGTGCCTCTTCCAAATGTATGTACTTTAGCTGCACAAACCCCCCAGAGAACGGAATTGTGGGCAGAAAGTGAGAGAAAAGAAGATATAATGATGATTTGGGATTGGAAGTTTCAACAAAGATTCTGGACCTACACGCACTTTCTCAACAAGGCTGAGCTGACCCGGCCCTTAAATTCCTATAACCTCCACTCTAACTGAAATCCACCACTCTCCAGAAAACCACTGCTGAAGGTCTGACTGGGATGTTAAATTTTAATTTATTCCAGGTAGGTATTTTTGGATCAGCATCGAGCCTAACCCATTGTACTCAATGAAAGTATATGCAGGGGAAGACTCAGACACAGACACCGTGAGCTGGGAGCTTCCTTAGCAGGAAGCTATCTCTTACCTGTCACCTCCATACATTCAGATCTAGGGATTTCCATCACTCTTCCCGGAACCTGATAAAATTCCATAAACACAGGGAAGCATCCAGCAAGGTGCTATTTTTCTGGGTTCCATCTGAGATGGTTCCCCAATCTCATACAATCTCAGGGCAACTGGTAAAAGTGAACACTCTGACCTATGATATGACATGGGAAAGAACAGCCTCATCGTTAGCCCTCACGAGGAGCCTCTGGCACCTCAGCCACATCTAAGCCCATTCTCCCAGCCCTCACCATGTAACAAAAGGCTTCCTGCCAGGGTTTCTCTGCAATTCCGGGTCCCTTTCCTTCCGGGTTTATCCTTGGGAAGAACCCGGTGCAGCTTTGTGGCTGAGAAGCTTGCTGCTACAGCAATATGGGGCTGTGTATCCACACGCTGTATGAGGGAAACCCACTGGGCTGAGCCCAGTTTGGGGACCTCCTGGGGGAGCAAAACAGAGCTAATATCAAGATGGGAGTGGAAGAGTCACCAGCCTTTCCATGTATCTGCAACATGTTCATTTGCTGATACAGGGTCTACCTATATAGCCCAGACTGGTCTAAAACTCAAGACCGGCCCCCCTGGCCTCAACCCCTAAGTGATGGGTACATGCACCACCATACCCAGCTTCTTGTTAACATTCTAAATGAACTCAAAATAAAATTGCAGAAGGTATCTATGGTATGGTGGCCTGTACCTATTTTCTCAACAACTCAGGAAGTCAATGTAAAAGAATGGAGAGTCTGAAGCTAGCCTGTGCTACACAGCCAGTGATAGGCCAGACTGGGATACATTCAAGATTGTTAAAAAAAAAAAAAAAGTCTGAAATTTTTTTAAAACAACAAGGAAAAGAGGGTGTGACTCGCACAAGCAGCAAAATGTAATGGAAACCAAATAAGGCATATACAGACATTTGATATCAAAATTAAAACCATCAGAAATAAATATAACTTTAAAAAAAAAAACTGGGATGCCATAAGCTCAGAGAGTACTGGTGCTTGTCACCAAGCCTGATAACTGAGCTCAGCCCCCAGGGCCCATATGATGAGATTTGTCCCCTGACCTCCACATACACGAGCACACACACGTAGCTTTAAAAAAAACTCAATAAAATAAGCATCTATTCTCATTAAGGTGTCTTTGGTGAACAATTTGAACAATTCAGCTTCCGTACATACATCTGCCAACACCCTGTGAATATGTGCACCATGACACACAAACTCCTGGGGCTTGGGAATGCTCCCTCCCCCACATGTGTGGCTCACTGGAGCACAGCCCTTCCCAAGATCAGACTCTTCCTGTGCTTATCATCCTATGGGGCTATCACACGCACAGAGGAGGTGGCGCTGCACAGACGCGAAAGCTCGCACTCCCCACCATTATGCTTTCTCCTGTAAGAAGTGTAAAATCCACTCCCAGGGACACAACCTGGAATAGCAGGCATCAGCCTCAATCTGTCCTTCAGCAAAATGGGTCTGGCCTTGGCTACTGCTCTACACCCAGCAGCAGAGACCCAAGAGAGGGGGTGAGCAGGCTCCAAAAGTGCACAGCTCAGGTTCCGGAGCCATTGGGCTTTCCTATTGGCCAGAGGGGCCATCCTAGCAGGGCCCTGAATTTGCTCCCTAGCCCAGTCTAACCTCACTCTGGCAGCTGCAGGTGTTGATTCCGAATTCTTCTTCAACCCAGAGTGACTTAGGAAGGAGGGAGAGAAAACACACTCCTGTGTCAACATCAATGTTCTTGGCCCAGGAGGCCCCTAGCATAGAAATCTCCCCTCCTAGGAAGGCACCCCACCCACACTGGGGCCATTTTAGTCCAGGATAGAGTAGTGCTGACACCTAGGGGTGGATATAAAAATCAAACCACCAAGAAAGCCAAGCCAGGGCTACTGTTGTAGCAGGTGAAGGGCTTCACCCAGTCCCCAAGTCTGTCTCTCTCTGCCATCAAAGAAGATTTCCCCAAATCTGAGACACAAATGTAGGTTGCCTAACTTTAATAAAAGATGGTCCACACTCCACTCTACCTGGACTGCCTTCTTCCCGAGAGGGAAAACAAGAAGATGGAGGCAGAGGAGGTAAGGCTCAAACACGACGCTCCCCCCATGAGCTCCATGTTCTGGGCTGGGCGGAGACATGGGACAGGGAAAGGCGGGGATTCCAAGAGCCCGGCGTGAGGCTGGACCTCCAGCTTACCAAATTCGCTTGCACAGAGATGTTCGATGATGGCCTCCGACTTCAACTCGTTGTCACATGGAGGACACACTGTTGTACCTAGCGAGGGGAAGCAAGCCGAAACAGAAGCTGTAAGTCATGGTGATGGGAACCCCCAGACAAGGGAGCAGATGGGGGCCAGGCTAACAAGGGCTAAAAGTCTGGGATTCTGGAAAGGCGTCCAGCCAATGGCAATAAAGGGATCAAGGGCATGTAAACAGATGGATGTTTTCTTCAAACATTTGGCCTAGATATGTCGGATGTGACGATGATTTTAATCTATGCTATCTGAGGTAGGTAGGGGCAGGTCCAGGCTGCTATGAGTATCTGAAAGATAAAAAGCTGACTGATAAACCAAACTGATCTTCCCTCCCCCTTTATCTACCCCTCCACCCCTGATTCCAGGCCCCCTTCCTATCTGCAAACCCTGAACAAGACAGCCTATCAATTTGACCAGGTCTCAAGGACCAAGGAAACAGTCATACTCAATTACTCAAGCCCAGGGCCGTGAAGTGCCATAGGGACTCCAGAAAGCAGGCTGTGAAGGGGGGGGGGATTAGCAGGAGTCACCAAATGGAGGACGGAGCTAAGGAGGAGGAAGCCCTTTAGATGATCTTTCATGAAGTGCTTTGAAAAGGAGTGTGCGTGTGTGTGCATGTGTGCACGTGCATGGATGTGTTTGCATTTGTGTATGTGTGCATGCATGTGCATGCACATGTATTTGCATGTGCATATGCATGCACATGAGTGTGTGTGTACGTGTGTGCATGCACGTGTGCGTGTGCACCCACGTGCACATATGCAGGACAAGTAACTGAAAGGTAGCTAGGCCCCTGTGGGAGGTGGCTTCCAAGGCCTCCTTGGAAGGGCAGAAAAAGTGTACAGGAGAAGCCAAGGGTAGAAGTAGCCTATCATCTCCCTATAATCTCTCCTCCTCATTGTCTATCAAACAATTTACAGTTTATTGATGACCTAGAAAACCAGAAGTACACTAAACAGAGTCTGTTCCAGACACTCTGGACACTGGAAGCCAGATCCCAGCTGGAGCTGAAAGACAGTCGCCCTGAGACAGCATTCAAGGTGGGCTTTGGGGTGCTGAGCACCTCCACTTGCTCCCTCCCACTTCCTGTCACCTGTGGCTCACCAACACCATCTCTTCTCCCTCCCCCTTCCCCATGGCTTAGGCACTGATATGGGCACCCTGGGGCTGGGATGCAGCTGATCCCCAGCCCTCTCCCTCCAAGACTGGGAACACACCTTTAGTCTGTATCCACTAGTTTCTCTCCACATATACCTTTCAAAGTTGGGGTGGGGGGGGGCGCCAGGCTAGCAAAACTCTTTGGACCAGATGTTGGAAATATGTTTGTTTTGCTCACAGAGCTTGAGATTGGGTTCTGGAAGTAATGTTTCTCAACAACAACACAACAACGAAAACCTCTTACCCAGAAGTCTCCATCATGGTGTTTGCTTCCATGTAAAGAGAGAAAGAAAAAGGAAAGGAAGTTATAGACAGGACCATGTGACCTATAATAGGAACATGAACTATGTGCTTGGGTTTCCTAGCTGTAATTTTTATGGTTGCCTTTCTTTGTTAATAGAAGTTATCACGTTGCAAAGTTCGAGGTATAAACTGTTGAGCAAAGGAGCAGCAAGGGATCCAAACATAAAGAGCAAGTCTTATTGATGTCTCCTTCATACACCCCCAATTCTACTGGCCCTCTATGGCTCTGCACCCCAACAGGACAGATGTCTCAGCCTGTGCATGGCCCTTAAGCACTATCAGTGCTACTGGTGAGGAAGGCGCAGGGTAGGTGGGGGTGGGTCACCGGTTATGTTCAGCGTGGCTTTCCCTCTTCTCAATACTTGCAGCCAGGAGCTGAGCAACTTTCGCCAGAGAGAGAAGAATGTGTAATGCAATATTAATCTCTGCCCCTCGTGTGTCTTTGGGGCCCTGCCAGGCTACCTCACAGGAGGAATCAATCCACTGAGAGTTAGTTCATTGGACAGGTAAACCACATCCTAGCTGGAAAGCATAAAGATAGTGAATAAAGACTAAGAGATTTTGCACGTTGGTAATGCTTACAAGAAACTAGAGGGGAAAGCCAACACTCGAATCAGGACGAAGATGACTCGGTAAAATCAATGAGCATTGGGAGTGGAGAGAGTGGGGAAGAGGTGGGGGTGGAGAGACAGGAGGAGGGAAAGGCAGGGAGATTGATTTTCCTTGGGCAGCTAGCTCACTAAGGGGAGAGAAGAGAGTGCCTTCTGGGAGAAGTAGGAGCTCCCAGGCCTCTCCAGCCAATGACTTAATGCACAACACGCCTAAGCAACACAACTGGACGAGAAGGGCTCATTCGTACAACTCGGTGAAACCTGGCCGGGAAGGAGAACGACAGCTTACTAAATTAGTCTAGTGTGTGTCCAAGATCCAGAAGTCGGTCTCCTGGGACGGACAGGACAATTACCTTCCCTGTCACAGAAGCCAAGGTGGCGTGAGCAGCCGCTGTTGGCGAGAGAGGAAATCCAAGTCTTTGGCTCATCGCTCATGAGCAAGTTTACCTTTAGTAACAAAGAATTTCCCAATCCTCCTGTGTATGCTAAGATGTAATGCTGTGTTGAGAATCTGAGATTTCAGTTTTCAGAATACAGGATGGATGAGAAACAGAGTAAGGCACCTGTATGGAACTTATTAGCATCCCAGTCCCAGGTCTTGTTCCGAGGCCACCAGTCTAAGGTTCTGAGGACCAGTAATCTAATCTGCTTTAACCTTCCTCTAAACACACACCAGCTTAACAGTCAGCTGACTGTCTGGCAGCCCTGCAGGGCAAAAGGGGGTACACAGCATGTGGGGACACCCTGATGGTGATGGTTTGTCATTCTGGAGAGACACTGGTAACTCATAAAAATCAGTTGCTTTAAAGAAAATGAGCCGCAGTCACATTCCTGCCAGACAACACACACACACACACTACACACACACACACACAGAGAGAGAGAGAGAGAGAGAGAGAGAGAGAGAGAGAGAGAGAGAGAGAGAGAGTTTTCTTTATTCAGCAAAGAATTGCTCCACCTGAGCTCCAGGCAAGGTCAAACCGGAGACGTGCAATCACACAAAAGCATCCAGAAATGGGGTCAGAGCGAGTGTGCCCTTTGCCCTGCCAGTCTTTTGGAGGGACTGGTTTGGGGGATCCTCAGAAACAGCACCACCCCCAAACATCAGCCACTTTACACAAAGCTGCTTCCCACAGGGTTCCACTGTGTGCCCACCAATAGCCCCAGAAAAGGGCAATCAATCAGGGACCATGGGGAATGGACGGAATACAAGCAAAACTGGCCACAGGCTCTCCTGGCAGGCAGGAGCTAGGAAGGAAACTGTGGTCTGGCGGGGAGGGGGGACTCAATTGGGGATAGAAGACACAGTGCTATGGTCTAAGGAAAGGCTCAACCCCCAGCGAGCTGTCTCAAAAGGCTGCACATACCAGCCCAGAAGACAGGGATGCCCAGGGCTACCATTTACCTTACAGGCTGGGGCCCATGCCAGAGGAGGGCAATCACTTTGGACCTACCTTCCTCCCTAGAATGAATAGGAGCCTTCAAACTTTCCTCACGGCTACCCCAGTCCTCACTCTGAGGCAGCCAAATGAGGCACTAAACAAGAAGCACTTGGCAGCCACATGCCTGTAATCCCAGAGCTGAGGAGGCTGAAACAGGAGGAATTTGTGTTCAAGACCAGCCTGGGCTGCACACCAAGCCACTAAGACCCTGTCTCAGAAAGCCAAGACTATCAACACTTCAAGATAAGTTAAAGTTTTGTCTTCAGAAATGGCCTTGGGGTGCCCTCTTCTGTGATAAAGGCCACTGGACAAGAACATCTATGATTCCTGAGCCTCGTCTCACAAAAAAAGAACCCTGCCCCAAGTAACTACCCCCACCCTGCTCCTGCTGCAGTGCTAGCTACTTTGGGTTCTGTGTTTTTGTTTTAGAGTCTCCAGATTTTTTCCCTTCTCACATTAAAAAAAAAAACCAACCAAACAAACAAACAAAAAAACCCTTCCCTTTAAATCCCTTTAATTCCCCCAGGGTTCAGAATTTGCAGCGCCCAATTTGCAGGTCCTCACCCCCCAGGAGGAGATAAACAATGAGCTAATTACATTTTTATCTTTCTAATTACCTAAGGATTTGTGTGAATGGGAGGCGCAGGGGGAAGACAAGGACGGTGGACCAGAGATTTTTGCATCCCTTAGATTTGGTAAATGCAAGGTGAAGGTACAGAAGTGGCTCTTCCTAAACTTCCTCTCCTCAGCCAGTTCTGCAACACGACGGGAAGATGAACTAAGGAGAAGGGATGTTTTGTTGCTGTTTGTTTTGTTTTTAGAGAAAAATACTTTTCAAATTTATGAAAATAAACAAAGCTTTCCCTCGGTCTCTGAGTTTTCTGCCGTTTGAGCGAGTTGTTTTCTTAGGGAGCAGTCTCTGTTTCAAAAGTTTAACGCTTAGGATGAGCACCCTCCTTTTCTTGAAAACTTTGGCTGAGCTTTGTTTCAGGTATAGAAAACGCCAGACTGGAGCCCAGGAAGAGCAGCTCCAGGTAGTCCGCCCCCCTCCCCCCGTCCCGGGCCAAGGCTCCCCCAGCAATCTCAGGGCACCTGGGGCAGGAGAAGCACCAAGTGACCCAGGGCCTCCTAGAAGCTTTCGGGATCGGGTCTGCACACCTTGTGGGCTGCAGTGCGCAGCTCCCCGGCTTTCCCCGCTGCAGCCCGGGTCAGGGCGGCTGGACGCGGGAGCTAGCAGGCGTGGGAAGGAGCACCCTTACCTTGGGGCTTCGAGGCTTCGGTGGCATTGGGCGGCGTCATGGCGATGCAGACGTCGCCCTCAGGGAACTTGTCACATTTGAGCATCTCGGGCCAGTAGAAACCGAAGAATTGCATGACCGGCTCGCACGAGTCGCGCACGGCCTCGCAGAGCCAGCGGCACGGGTAGATGGGCCGGTCCAGACAGACGGGCGCGAAGAGCGAGCAGAGGAAGACCTGGGTGCCCATGTGGCAGTTCTTGTTGAGCAGCGGCACCCAACTGCTGGCCTGCTGCTTCACCTCTGCCATGGTCTCGTGCTCCAGCAGGTTGGGCAGCACCATCTTCTTGTAGCCCACGTTGTGGCACAGCCTCAGGTCCACCGGGATGTCCACGCACTGAGGAGGCTTAGTGTAGAAGCGGCCGCTCTGGTACGAGCCGATGTCCGACTGGAAGCTCACGTAGTCGTACTCGCTGGCCGAACCTGCGGCCAGCAGCGCGGCCACCAACGCCAGCAGCAAGCCCGAGGCGGCCCCGCCGCGGCTCTGCGCGCTGCGCCCGCTGCCCATGCTGCTCAGCGACGTCGGGGCTGCCCGCGCTGCCTTCACTCGTGCGTCCCGCTGAAAACTTCCCGGAGCGTCCGGGGACAAAGGCGCAGTGGCCGGCCCCGTCCGGCTCGCGGCCGCGCGCTGCTCCCCGGGTCTCGGGACGATGGGGCCCACGGATGCCGCAGGCCGCGGCGAGGCTGGCGCGGGGCAGGGGGCGCAGGGGACCGAGTGCCGTCCCGGCTGGCGGAGGCGCGCGGCGGGCTGCGGGAGGCTGCACCTACTTGCGACGCTGCAGCCCGAGTGCGCGGTGTGCGGGTGGCCGAGCCCTGGATCTCCCGCGCGCAGCCAATCAGCTCGTCGCTGCCGGGAGCCGCTCTCCACACCGCGTCAGTCAGCCTCGCTGTTAACCAATCGCCGAGCCGGCCAGAGGGATCGGTTTACTAGAACTAGACACAGGTCAACACCCCTTAAAAAGCAAAAGCAAAAACTAAGCAAATACTTCGAAGCAGGCAAATGCTGAGAGAAGAGAGTAGTTAAAGCGTACGATGGATAAAGACAATGTTGGACGCTGTAATTAATGGGAGTCGGTTTGTTTTTAAAAAAAAAAAGGAATTTTCATAATACTTGCAAATTGATGCGATTGTGAAGACTTTTTTCTTTTACATGTTTTTCCAGTTCCAAGCAACAGCGCAACAGACCAGCAGCTCTCCGCTCCACGATTTATTCTGTGCCGCTTATGTACAGAGGCAGGCTGCTTCTCAGCTACTCGGATGAGCAGGCTGAACTTAGGAAATAGGTCTTTTAAATTCTCCCAGATGAGCCTGGGCTTTTGCAAAGTCTATGAGAAAGTGGTGTTCGCGGCTGTGTTCAAACCGCAGCACCCTTACAGGTGACAGGAGACAGAAGGGGACAGGAGCTCACTATGGAGGACAATACTGCTTGGATAGGTGTTAGTTTTGGAGGACAGCTTACATTTTTAAATGATATTTTCAAGACCCAATGCAAGTCCCAGATCAGCGGAAGACATATCTGCACAAACAAAAACATGCTGACATGTTTGTGGATTAGAAAGCCAAAGCACTAAAAAACACATGAACACTTATCAGCGGGTCTGGGTGGTTACCAACTCTATCAGTGAGCTAGATATACACGCCAACTCACAGGTAGTCTAGGTCAAAACCAAAGATGTCTCCACCACTGCTCAACAAGGCAGAAGCCCAGCAGGCAGGAATAGCCAGGCTGTCCCCTAGGCTCCCCTACCCCACTAGTCACTTCCTGGGAATTACTCGAGTGCCTTAGAATCAGAGAGCTAGGGGGTGATCCAGAACGGCCGGAGAAGGCACAAGCAGTTCTTGAAGTTCTCTGGGTCTCCACATGCTGTGTCCTTCAGCTTAGCTGGAGGGGTAGCCAAGGATGCCCTGTGGCGCCACACCAGGCGGCAAATGGACTGCCACTCTTAGTTGCAAGGCAAGACACAGCTGGAGGTGCTGCTGGCCCAGGCGACTTGTTTATAGAACTCTGGGAACTCTTATTTTCAACTCTATAGACCTGATTTCTTGGTTCCAAGTAAAAGCCCTGGAGCTTGCAAAGATGCAGGGATATTTTTCTTAAAGCAAGCATGCGCACGCTGACCCTGGGACTCCACCACACAATCGGGAAGCGGCTGCAGATGGCCAACATGTCTGTCCTTCCCTGGCCAGTGACAGGTGCCCAAAGCCAAACAAACCTATTTGGGTAGAGGGAAAGGTCATGCAGAACGTGGTTGTGGATGGCCGGGGGGTTAATCAAGAAACAGCCTGTAGTGCTGGCCTGCCTGAGGAGCTGGGGAACCACATTCTTCACAGAGCCTAGAGGCAGGAGGCCTGGCACCTTGTCTCAATTCAGCAATGGTCAGGGCTAAAACTGATTGCTAGAAGGTTCTTTTTCTCTCCCCAGGCTAGACCCTCTTTCCAAGCTAAAGTGTCTGTTTGCTTGCTCATTGGAAAGATTAGCGTGGAATGGAAATTTAGCACCTGTGTGCAATTCTCCCCAACAACAGGAGGCCTTGGGTCTACCCTCTGTTACAGTGCTAGCAATGCATGCAGGTGAGCGGCCTCTGATGGATGCACAGTCCCCAGTGGAGAGTCAACTGCACAAAGCCATTCACAGGAAGAACTGGCCTGCATCCTGACGGCCTTGTTGACTCTGGCACTAGGCCGGGGACACAACTGTCAGGCTGGATGAGGAATGTCAACGGTTGTGTTTTCCTGAGTCCTCCTAAGGACCAGCTGGGAAGGGAAGGCTGAGTGTTGACCCCGCTGATAGACATCCATCCCGCTTGACATGAAAAGCGTCCCCGGAAACCACACTGCAGGACAGTGTCGGCCGAGGCTGACCACACCTACGTTCTAACTTCCATCACTAGACTGCAGGCAGATTTTTTTGTCGGCACCATCAGCTTCCCAATAATGACACGGAGACTTATTATTAATTATGAAGATTGGCTAATAGCTGAGGCTTGTT
The DNA here is from genome assembly GCF_000317375.1 of Microtus ochrogaster. Taxonomy (NCBI): domain Eukaryota; kingdom Metazoa; phylum Chordata; class Mammalia; order Rodentia; family Cricetidae; genus Microtus; species Microtus ochrogaster. The sequence goes on along the minus strand of NC_022032.1, from coordinate 1,391,932 downwards.
TCTAACTAGCTCTTATAATTTAAATTAACTCGTTTCTTTTCATCTATTTCTTTTACGTGGCTCAGTTACCTTTACTTTGGAGTGCCCATGCTGCTTGCTCTGTGCCCTTGTGTTTCCCTCTTCTTCTTCCCAGGGTCCTCTCTGCCTGCAAATCCTGCCGAGCTATTGGCCACTCAGTTTTTTATTAAACCAATCAGGGTGACATATCTGTACACAGTGTAATCAAATATCTCACAACACTAGACCGTACACTTCAAAATCTAATCTCCCTTTCTCTGATAGTGTATATACAAGAGAAAGTGCTAGAACAAAGAATTTTTTTAAATGCTTTAAATTTTTTTAAATGTTTAAAATGCTACTGTCCTAACACAGCTCCCAGAAACCTTGGTTTCTGAGTTTGAGAACTATAAACCAGGAGAAGCCCATGGCTTCCTCCTGCCCTAATAATTCAAGTGAGCAGGGACAAAATGAAGCTTTACCCCGTCTTCTTTCACCCCTGCTCATGGAAATTGGGAAGTGCCACGCCTATTGCTTCATATCAGCTTAAGGGGGCATTTACTAGTCTCAAAGCTGACAGGAAATCAGGACCACTGAGGGGCCTCCCAGTACCTAGCTGGTGGCCTCTTCCACACAGAGAACTTAAAGCCTGGAGAGGAGAATCCTGCCTCGGCTCTGGCTCCTTTTCTATCCCCTTAGCATTTCACTCACCAGTGATCTTTAGGCCACTGAGTTACAAGAGTAAGATCAGCAGACACTCACCAATCAGCAGAGCTGCCAGTCACAGAGGTACTCCTTCCTGCCTATGGCCAGGTAGTGGTGACTCCAGCATAAGGCAGAAGAGAGTCTGAGGCTCAGAGTTGGGAAGACAACTTCAGCCATTCCCTGGAGGAAAAGGCTATGGGCACTGTCCCCGCCTGTTTGCTCAGAGATACACTTCCTCAATCTCCAGAGGAGTCTTTGTCAAGTTGAACTTGAACAATTATTCATTCCTGAATGTTGTAATTTATCTATAAACATATGAATTGTGGTCCAAAGCACTATCCTCAAGAAGGAACTAGAGTTAAATAGTACAATTTGACACGAATTTGTAAAGACAGAAGTAAAAATAGCTGGCTATTTCTAGGATTTAAACCCTCGGTGACCCTTGGACTGTCTCCTGGGTGACGTCCAGCTGCATTAAGACACCAGCGTGCTAGCTTGGCTTCTCCTCCTGTCCCCTCTCCCCCTCTGCACCTTGTCCATTTGTTGTTTGCATGTGCATTTTTCTCTGTGGTCCCCAGACTTACAAATAAAAGCAGGATGTCCAGTCAGGTTTGAAGTTTAGCTAAACAATGCGTAACTTGTAGAGTAAGTACGTCTCATACAATAGTTGGGGATATACTTTTGCTTTAAAAAAAATGCATTTGCTGTTTATCTAAAATTCTGATTTTACTGGGTGTCCTGGATCTTTTCTTGGCAGCCCCACCTATTCCTCTTTCTGGTGAAGCTTCCTGTAGGCTACCATTACTTTCCTCCTCCATTCCTAATCGGATTAATCCCCCCTCATCCCCCTCTTTTTCCCGCTTCTCCTCTTCTCCTCCCTCCCTCTTCCTCCCTTCCTCCTCCATCTCCTAGGCATCCAGGGCACCCATCCACCTCACATCAGCTCTGATGTCTACAGTGTCTAACTGCCGGTTTTCTACAATGTATACCTGCCAGTTTCTGAGGATTTGCTGCACGTCTGTGAGTTTACAGAGAGCAAGACCTTGGTATATCTTGCCAGCATGAGTTGCATCGCAGCTCCTGGCACTGCACCAGATATACACATGGAATACTCAGGCCCTTCATCCTGGTAATACATGTGAGGGTGGTAGAAAGCACAGACTTGGCGGAGCACTGCCTCTGGGCACTGATGCTGCACTAAGATTTCTGAGAATCAAGGCAGTAAGTATGAGCAGCAGCTCCTGTGGTTTCTTCTGCTTCCAAGAAAGAAATACCTCCCAGCTCTGAGTCCTTACAGCAACTGGTGGTTGGTGCCTTATATTCTACCGTAGATAGAAGCCTTCTGTCTGGGCAGGTTCTCTTCCCTCCCCACAGCCTGCCCTGTGGGCATCAGTTTTACCCCCATTGCCACTGACTGCCCCAAGGAGGAGGTTGCTCAGTAGAAGTGGGTCATGAGGACAACAGCCGGTTCCAGGCAAAGAAAAGAACTTCCTGGAAAGAGATAGTGCCCGAGTTCTCGGCACACAGATCCCAAGGCTGGTGCACTGAAGGTATGGAGGGAGGGGGGAAGTGTCCTGGGAGCTTCTGGCAGCAGCGTCTAAGAGTGAGGAATGGAGCCCATAGAAGGAGACCCCTCAGTGTGACACCTGGCTCCAGGTCATGGCTTCATGGCTCAAGGCATTACAGGACACCACGGAGCAGGAGAGCTAGTTTTGAGGAAACTGAACTAGTCACCCTTCTGATCCGGCAGGAAGTGAAAGTGAAGCTGCAGGAGACCCATAAATCTGCCCGAACAGCCCCGAGGGACAGCTCGACTCCAGAGCACATGCCTCAGTGCCATGCGCTAATTTACCTAAACCCCACTGGTAGCTGGGCAGATGTTCAAACCCCTCGTGGAGGGTTTGAACAGAAGCTCACTGGGATATAGATGAGGTGCTGGAGGAAGAGAGCAACCCCCCCCCCCCGCAAAGCCCTCCGCTGCCCCTGTGAAGGCTGTCTTCTCTACCATAACCACATCCCAGCTCTGCCTGACTGTCCAGGGCCTCAGTCCTCCACTATTGGAGTGGCACCCACTCGCCTGTGTAACTGAACACTTCTCTCCCTCCCACCAGTTCCTGAATAACCATGCAGAGGTTTATATTAATTACAAATGTTCGGCCAATGACTCGGGCTTATTACCACTTAGTTCTTACATTTAAATTTAATCTGTATTTCTGATCTGTGCTTTGCCATATATTTCTTATCTATGCTTTTCACAGCATACAGAAAGACATCCCACAGCATACCTGGGTTAAGGCAAGGCCTACTTTCTAGCAGGCTACCTTTTTATACTCCTCCCCAACTTTCTTTGATGTGTGTTATCACAGTTGGGTCTCCACAAAAGCCTCCGAGTTGCTGTGAATGCAGTCTTTCTATCTCACAGAAGAAGACACATGGATTCAGAGTGGTAGGGCTCTTGCCAGTAGCCCAGTCCCCAAAGCACTCTAGAGCAGGGAGGTCTAGAATCAGGAACAAAGGCCTTTGGACTTTGCACTAAATCTGACTGCTTTGCTAAATTCCTGGAGAGAGAACCCTGGAGCATGGTTGGTAGTTAGTGACCTGTTACTGTGGATTTGCATACCCGAGTTCTCAAGAGTCTATGAGGGGAAGGGTAGCTCTGAAAGAGGAGGGGTCCTAGCTCAGGCAAGCATATGAGGTGCCTTGCTGTTGGATCTGGGATGGGAGGACAGCAGGACAAACAGCAAACACGGCAGGGCACAGAGTAGATAATTGGCCGCTCCAGCAAATAGCTAAGCCAGCATTGTCTTAGAGTGCAGACAGCTGCCAAGAAGTCGATGGAGGCAACCTGTGGATATGAGATGGCCCAGAAGAAAACTCTCCTGGGTAAAAAGGCCGAGAGGAAGCTCAGGATGTGCCCACGAGAAGGAGAAAGGGTGTAAGGCAAATGGCTTTGGAGCCTTGAGAGCCTTTGAGGGCACAACCCTTGGCTCTCGCCTTTCTCTAGAAATTCAGATGCAGTACCAGGAGGTAGCACGAATGTGGAGCCCGGCATACAAGAGGGTAGAACAGAACGACAGAAGGAACCTAAAGCTGCCCACCCCGAATTCTTTTAGGTGAGACTTCCATGCACACTTAACCCAAACCCAGTGGCTTTTCTTCTTCAGGTAACTAAAAACAAACTGAATGTCACAGTCATTAATTCATGACTTTCCATGGCAATTAAGACCACGAGATGACTTCTTACTATTTCTTAGCACTCGGTCATTAAAAACATGGTCCCCAGACCAGCACCAGCCCCATCCAGAGCTGCTTAATCAGAACGTTCAATGCAAAGAATCCCATGTGCATTTAAGATAGAGACATACCACCTTGGGGACCACACCCCTCACCCGGGTTTTGGCTGGAGTGCCTCCCCCTGCTTCTACCACATGCTGGGACAGCCTATTTGTGTCACTCATTGGCTATGTCAGCCTGTGAGCTCATGTACTGCGTTCCTCCATCTTGCAGCCCTTCAGGGAGTCCTGTGGAGGCCCACCATCCTGGAGATGAGACTGAGCATGGAGGGGGTCCATCAGCCTCCAAGAGTCCAGAAAATTCAGAGGGTGGCACGAGCCCACACTCTTGGGTGGGAAGAGGGAGTGGAGGCTTCTGATATCATCTAGTACTTTCACACCCTATCACACACACTCAGTGTCCATCTCTACACAAGAATGGCTTTTCATCAAATCCTCTGACAACTTCAGTATTACAGGAAAAGCCACAGAGTCCCACCAGAAAACTATAATTTGTCCATCGAGCCCTTTCGTTCTTTAGTTTTAACTGTAGCCATGTCACTGAATTGCTTAACACGCAGTCTAAAGCTACGCAGGTAACGATTTTCCAAATAGAGTCACTCAGCCTTGGCGTGTGCTTTTCAAGGTCTGCATGAGCTCCCCTGCTGTGGTTTGGGTCCAAAAAACATATATAACCGGCTATTCCTTAAGTCCCTGCATAATCCTCTCTCGTGCATCCTGCAGGGCGGCTTTTATTGCTATGGTCATGTCCTCTCTCAGGAGAAAAGTGTTCTCCCTGGAGAATGAAATGTTCTGCATCCTGCATTAGCTCATCTCAACTCCCTGCCATGAATGGGGATTTCACATGGGAGTCTAATTTCTCTGTCTCCATGGAGGCCGCTCAGCTGTGTTTGTGGGTTCCTAAGCTCTGCTCTCTTAATTCCAGAGGTCAATGGTCAGCAAGCATGCGTGGACCTGCTACACACATCTGCCCTGGTCTTAAGCCAGGTCCTGTGGGGGAAGAGAGAACCTGGAGATACACTGTCTTCATCCCCTGGCCCCGGAATGCCTCCAAGTGAGGAGGAAAGATGCCGGCAAAGATAACATGGGAAACAGAACTCCCAGAGCTGTGGCAATGGCCAGGTAGAGATGGGAAGCCGAGCCCAAGGAGATAACTCAGTCACTGTTATGGTCTGGACCTTAAATGTCCCAAGGACTATGTGTTAAATGCTTGATCACCAGCCTCCACTGGGAAAGAATCAAACCTTTAAGAAACAGGCCCAACTAGAAGGAAATGAGGTCACTGGGGGCATGCCTGTAATGGGGGTACTTGGTTCCCTCTTTCTGTTTCCCTCTCTCTTTCTCATCCATATGCACATACTTCCATCACTGTGTTCGCTCCTCATCAAACTGTTCTAAAAAAAACTGATTTTCTCCAGCTTTTTATAAAATAGAGTCGGGTTTCTACAGGGGCAAGTTCACTGGTCATGAATGGGATGGGATGGAATAGGTAAGAGCCAGATAGCGCTGGTGTCCAAAACAGGAAACCAAGCTCTGAGGAATGAGCTCATCCAGCCCTGGGGCCAGAGAAGCCACACTTTCAACCTGGGGTCCTCTTGGGAATGACAGGGGAGCCCACAGTCCCATCCTCCTTCCTTGTCTCCTCCTTTGGCTTAGTTTTCCACCAAAAAGTTCTGGATGGGGGCCTCAGAGCCACATTTTTCATACTTAAGGGCCCATGTGACAAACTCGGCACCCACCCCAAAGCCCCTCACTCTTCTATCCTTCATGTTTCTCCTAGTCTGGGCATGACTGACCTTAGAAAAGAGATGGACAAAGCAGTGCCTGACCCCATGTCTCCTGGAAGAGCAATGTGTCTGATGAGTAGGGGCTGTAGAGAAGGGGTTTGTGGGCTCAGCTATACAACTGGTGACTGCATCCTGCAGAAATGAGGTGTAAAGGAGGCACAGGCAGGGGCCGTACGTCCTATTGCACAGAAGCCACCAGCTACCTCCAGCATCCACCTGTCTTCATCCCATCCCATGCTCAAGCACACCATAAGCATCCCTGGTCGTTAGACTTTCAATCACTACAGCCCTCTTTTTGTTCCTGCTCCAAGGTTCTACCAGTGTCTCTCCCTCACAGTCATTTTTCAGGGCTCCTCCTGGGTGCTGCGCTGCTCCCCTCTAGAGCTGGAGGGGGTACTGCAGAGCTAGGAGTTGGGGGAGGGAGCTGGAGGAATGCGATCCTCACCCCAGCACCCAGTGAGAGCTGCACATACAATAGAATACATTAGCCCCCTATTCAGCTCAGCCTCTTTAAGAACAATGGTGACAACTGAGCTGATTTTTGCCAAATGACTGGCTTTCTTCCCCTCGGAGCAGTGTGGAGCTGGCCAGACAAAGTCCATCCTCGGTGCTTCCATGAGTCTTGGCTGCTGGACACCAGGGCACAGGCTCTTTCCTGGACCTGTGCTAGAGGCAAACACTAGCCTTAGGCTTCGCATTGGCAGCGACCTGGAGTCTAGAGGCAGGGAAGGGCTACCTTTCAGAAAATGGGCAAAACAACATGTTTAACACAAACTAACTGGAACCTGTGGTGGGCTCCCGTGGACTTTATTTCCCCAGGAAAAAAATCTAATGTGGCTACGAGGAGAAAACATGCTGTCACGTGTCAGCAGGAAAGGCACCTGCCTCACGGAAGAGCCCTGGCCTAGGCAGAGTTTAGCTTCCAGCTGTAGGGAACCACATGCCCTTGGGCAATGTCTTCCCTCTTCTGAAGTCTTGAGTTCTTAGTGTGGGAGGGAACTAGGCTAGGTAGGCTCAGACTCTTCAAACCTTGACATTTGATGTTAAAAGAGTCTTTCCTCTGGGTTCCCTTCACCATCCTACCTGAGAATGGTTTGAAAACCGAAAGCCCCAAGCAAAAGCTGGTGATCGTTAGAGTCATTGGCAAAGATCACTGGGAACAGGAAAGTGGATGCTAGAAGCAGAGCTATCCCGGTGGAACTTTGAAAATTAGCTCCTATAGGTCAAAACTGAAGGCAGGAGGGTGACCAGGTAGGCGTGGCTAAGAGGAGCGGATGTGTTGTCTGCTTTCTATACACAGCTCACTGTCCCTCGACTTTCTCTTCTGCTGGGGATACCATTGTCACCTTATAAACGAAGCCAGGACTCACAGTGCTATGCTTTTAGCACCTGTCTTCTCTCTCTCTCCTCTCTCCCTCCTTCCTTCTTTATAGTCTTTCCTGATCCCCCTCCTCCCTCCTCCTCTCCCTCCTCCCCCTCTCACCATCTTCTCTTCTTCCTCCCAAGCTGGGGTATCCAGGGTCTTCTACATTCACACACACTAAGCAAGCATCCCCTCACTTCCAGCCCCACATTCTTTCCTAGGCATTACATAGCAATATTTTCTGGCTTTCTTGCCCACATTTTCTGATTTCCTTAGGAACCACAGGCTTGCGCTCTCTCTCTCTCTCTCTCTCTCTCTCTCTCTCTCTCTCTCTCTCTCACACTCACACACACACACACACACACACACACACACACACACACGCCGCCTTCCAAGCCAGCAACACAAAACGAATGCTTCCCGAGGCTGGATGTTACTGTTCGCCACTCCTGTATCCCATGGAACATGCTCTAGTGTGTAGAAAACTCAACAACTCACATTGTGGGCTGAGTAAAGGCGAGAGTGAATGGCTTCATGCGTGTTATTTGGAGAAAGGAGGCTACAAATATGCATATAATGTGATATGAATCTTTTCAGAAATAAAGATGAAATAAAGGAAAAAAGAAGACGTGAAAAGAAAAAAAAACTGTCACCTACAATGTTGGGGGAGGGTCCTCCTAAAGTGTTCACTGCCTCTGCTAGTTTTTCTGCAATGACAATAGACTGCTTTTGTAAATAATGTAAGAGAATAAATATTAATTCTTGAGAAAGAGGAGAGACTGATAGAACAGCATCAATCCAGGGTATAGAGAATAATGTGAGGCCCTTAGCCCCAATTACACAGCTTCTTAAAAATCCTACTTCACTTTAAACATTGGGTGGTTATTGCAAAAGATCTAGGGTTCACATTTTCTGGATAAGTGCCCCCATTGTCCGCTCCATGATGCATGTGGATTTGTATTCTCCATCTTCCTTCCAGACCACACAGAAGCGAATAAGGGAGAGAACTCTTAGGCCAACAATCAATCAACAAATAGCTAATGAGTTCCTACTATGTGCAAAGTTGGTACAAGTTGCACTCTGGCTCGCTTTCCCGCTCAAGCATGCGCTCTTCTCCCATGCCTTTCACTAACCCCAGTCTGCTCTCTTGGATCTCCTACATTCCTCTTGAGCATGTAGTCATTGAACCATTAGTGACCTCTCCTAAAGGAGGAGGAGGAAGAAGAGGAGGAGGATGAAGAGGAGGAGGAAAAG
>NC_022032.1:1355083-1383306 GCF_000317375.1 Microtus ochrogaster | reverse complement strand
CATAGGAGTGCTGAAACTGGCTCATAGATTCATACAGCATGTTTGAGATCACAGAGTAAGCTGCTGAGGTAACCAAGCCTCTGAACTCCCTCCCTCCCTTCTGTCTCTCCTCTGCATGACTCATGAGCTGCCAGGGTATCCTATCATAGCAACGCCATGCCAAGAGGGAGACCCTGAGGGTCATATACCAGGAGCGTGTTGGCAGATGTGTTTTCCCAGGCTGTAGGTGTTCATCTTGTAAGAACTTGCCATAGCAAACACCTTTCCCATGTGGACTGGATCCTGTCCCAGGACGGAAGGATGGGGAAAGTCTGCCTTGGCTGTTACCCTTGTCTGGGTTTTCTTCAGAGTCAAAAGGCATTCCCCCTGGAGAAAGCCTATGGGATCTAGGTGTCACTTGGGCTGAGAAGGAGACAGGAAGTTCAGTGACTGGGATATCTGAAGCATGTCTACGTAGGAGGCGGGGTCTCGAAAGGCTTGTGAGGATTTCCCACAATGCTGCCAAAGCCTGAGCAGGAGCAGCACATGAGGGTCTATCTAGTTTGGTATCTCTGGAGGGCATCCACATGTGAGTGTCAGGCCTTATTTGCTATACAAGCACAGCTGCCCTATCCCAGGGACCCAGGCACATCTGAGACCTTCTAACCACACCAACCGTCCCTCCTGCTTCATAGCCCACTCCCAGCAAATTATCATGCATCAGGAATATCCTCAGGAAACCTGCAGGTCTGAGACCAGCTTCCTTCTTTCCATACTGCATACCTGTGTGCTGTGACTCGGACTCAATGTCTGTGTAACGTCCTGACATTTGTTAAGAGATCTCAGACACCCAGTGATGCTGGCGCACATCTTTAATCCCAGCACTCAGGAGGCAGAGGCAGGAGGATCTCTGTGAATTTGAGGCCAGCCTGGTCTCCAGAGCTGGTTCCAGGACAGCCAAAGCTGTTACACAAAGAAACCCTGTCTTAAAACACCAGAAAGAGAGAAATCTCAGACCAAATGGCACCTCCTTCTTCCACCCCCAGGTTTCCTATAAGGAAACAAAATCCCCAAAGCAGAACAGCAATCAGCTGGTCCTTGAAGTCTGAAAGAAACCCTGACCGATTTCGTGTTAGAGTGTATTCTCTGAGAAGTCCCCCATCTTTCCAAGGACGCTCAGTATCTCATCTGGACCAGGTTCTGCTAGTTACAGATGTTCATACAGTCATAATGTGGAGGGTCCGGAAATCAGGGTTCACCAGACAGATCCATTCTCCAAGGTCGCCTGCTCTCAAGCCCAAGGGAACTTCAGATCCTGGAACCTGCCTTGTGTCAGAAACCTCCACTGTTTATGCCTCATGCGACCTCAGCAAGTAAGGGGGTCAGTGAGTTAGGAGAAACTGTAGGGACGTACACATCAGGCAATTTGTCCAAAGCCCTATATCTAACAAGTAGAGGAACTGAGAACCGAGGCTCGGAAAAATCGTCCTTCTTTTTTTTCCCTCCTCTCCTCCCTCCCCTCTCTCTTCATGCCTTCCTTCCCTTCTTGTCTCACCATACAGCCAAGGCAGACCTAGAACACTCAAGCCTCCGGAGTGCTGGGATTATAATCGTGCGCCGCTATGCTCGGCCTTATCAGAAAATCAGTAATAGACAGGATGGCGTTAGTGGTGACAGGGAAAAGGAGCTCAAAAATTTGGGCAAAACTTGGCAAATCTTTTTGAGACCCATTTAGTGCATCAGGTACCGTGTCCCTGACAGGAGCCTTCCTGCTTGCTGAGCTGTGTCAAGCCCCAAGAAGCCGGCTCTGCCTGGATGCCTAAGTACCTGCTACTTCTGGGGGCTGTTATACATCTGACCCTCCTCCATGTCCTCGCCAGCAGAGGACCACTGTGCCCTCTGCCCTCTGCATACAGCTGTGGCTGCACAGTGGGGTGACTCTTTATAGGGGGCAGCAGAGGTGGATTCTTGGAACTGTTTCCCAATCTGCACGGCTTTTCCCTTTCTGCCTGTCTTTCATTCCCTGCTTTTAAAAGGAAAGCAAGGTCTCCATTGTATTCTATTGTGTACTGGCAGCCTGGTCACTGGGTTTTTTTCACCCTGTCTCATTAAGATGGATGGGGCTATGGCCTTATTAATAATTGGGAAAGTTCCTCTTTGTTCCCTCTTGAGTAGCTCATTAGCCGTGCTGCTCTGGGGGCTCCATATACAGCCTCATAGTATCCGGCTACCGTGGGCCTCTGCTGCCAAAGTGGCCCCCCTTGAGCCAGAGTTTCCTGCCCCGAGGAATATCCACCTTCTCACCTCTGGATCTGGGCATCACACTAGGAAAGAATACGAACAACCAAGAGATTGCATTATGGACTAGTGTAGCAGACGAGGAACAAGCCCAGACCCTAGTCCGGGATCTGCCATCTCCCTCGGTTCTGGCCCAGGCTTGCTCTCCACTACGCTGCCTCCAGCTTCATCCAGAGAACCACTTAGCCGACCACTAGCAACACGCACTGGTGGTCGTGCCGGAGGACAAGGTGCCCAGCACTTCGGCTGTGAGGACACAGGGCAAGTGTCTACTACCCCGCTTCGGTCAGTGCACAGTGAGCAGAGCCATCAAGCTTGCTGTCCCTTTTCACGTTCAGTTTCTGGCAGGGCAAATCGAGAGATCCCAGACACTCACAAATGTGTCCGAAAACAGGCAATGCCATAGGATGGTTAGGTCTGGATGGCTTTATATAGGAAAAAGTCTTCCCAATAGGGGACACTTAGCTTGAGGACTGAGTGGCCAGTGGCGAACCTATCAACTCCCTAGGGAGAGTCTAAGTTTTGAGGACCTAGATAGCCTGCCCTTGAACAGCCAGGGACACACAGCTGTCCTGTTTGTGGGAGGAACATTCAGTGGACCTGACTCCAGGTTTCAGGAGGTGGGGAAGGCTCCTGGTGCTCCCTGTGAGACCAGCAGGGGCACAGGGCAGCTCATGGGACAGCACTGTGTGTGACAACTGTTTGCCTCTCCGCTGGATCTGTACCTGCTGCACCTTCATGCTCCTCGCACTCAATTCTGCTGCTCAATCCAGGGGCAGAGAGAGTCAGAAAGGACTCTCCCCACCACACACACAGGGTGGGGACCCCTGGGGCTCCCTGGCTTCTGGGTGAGCCCTGGAGCTACAGAATCTTGGTGAACAGAGAACAGCACAGCTGGGAGCTCCCAAATGAACTAGCCATAGAGCCACCAGAGGTCCTGCCAGCCTGTCTGGAATTTATGAATTGTGTGTGTGTGTGTGTGTGTGTGTGTGAGAGAGAGAGAGAGAGAGAGAGAGAGAGAGAGAGAGAGAGAGAGAGAACCTATATCTGTAAATGCTCTTACGTTTGGGCTTCAGCAGGACGCTGCCTTCTCAATAGCATAGGCCACCTTCACCCCAATCACCCTTGCTCACTGGCTCCTGCCAGGAAAATGGATGTCCTCAAAAAATACTTCAGAGTCCCTGTGTGGACATGGAATCCCTTCCACCTGGGCCTTGTCTGCGCAGTAAAGGAAGAAAGTATGGAATTTGTTTTCTATTGTGCTACTTGGTTTGTTTAAGCCCAGATGACTTTTGTTTTTAATGCCCTGGACTTAGAAACCAAAGCTTATTTGCACAGCCAAATAAGACAAGACTCTTTCTGCTTCCAGTTTAAGGGATTCCAGCCCAAATTTCCTCCCCCACCACTGCCCTGTCAAGAAGATTAATGCCCTTTCTCCAGTCTGTGAATGGGAGGCCGGGCCACCACTGACCTTCCAAGGAGAATGTTCCATGTTTTCTTGCATGGGAGCAAGAGGGTTGGGTGGAGTAAAAGCACACACACACACACACACACACACACACACACACACACACACCCCAGAACCCGCCAAAGGGAGGCTTCTATTCTCAACCCCTTTTATAACTGCATTAAAACTTATCACAGAATCTAAGCGAAAGAATTAGGTTTATCGTCTGCTGTATTGGGGAGCTGCCAAGGGGTAGGAGAAGACCTAAGTTCAATCTAATAGTTATTTCCCCAAATTTGGTGAGTCCCCACATGAGTGACAAGAAAGCAAGAATGAATTCAGCAGGTACCTGCTATATGCATAGGATGGGCCAAGCCTATGCTCTGTAAGAATGCCAAGGTGCTTGAGACATGACCCTCCTGTCGCCAGCCAGCGTGCCTCCACACCCCGCTCAGGCCTTGTCTCTGCCCCCTTATCCTTTGCTTTCCAGACACCCATCCTGACTGGCTTTCCTCACCTTTAGGAGCTTTTCCTCCTCCTACCCAACACTACAGAGAAGGTAGAAGCAGCCTTTGTCTGCACTCAGCCTCCATCAGATTCTTAATACAGTTTTCCATTTATGCATGTTTCCAAGCATGTTTCTAAAGATTGAAATGGCAAAAATTCTCAGAGCTGTTTTATAAAGGGGGCTGTTAGTGGATTTCAACGAGATAATCATTTAAGACTGGACTGGGGCCTGCCAAGCGGCACTCGCCACCTGAGGGTGCCCTGCTGCCTAGTCCCAAGGCCTGTAGGAAGGGTCCTCTGGGTCTCTACAGCACAACTCTGCCATCCTGTCCCAGTCTAGCATCAGGAGGCCCTGGCACAGGGCAGGTACGTGGTGGTTAAATGTTTATTGAAATTACCCAATACTCAGTTCCAGGTGGTGATCTCCAAGGAGCTGGAAGCCCTGGGGAGTGCAGGACTTGGCTTATAGAGAGGAACTAAAGACTCAACAGTTCTCAGAGTTGGCACACTTGCAGGCTGGCAGCCTTGTGAACTGTAAACAACAACAGCAAAAATACCCATTAAGAGGGCCACTCAAGGCACGAGGGCTGGGATGGGGAGAGCAATTACTGTGGAAAATACCTTTAAGCATACATGAAAGTACTACACGATGTTTGGGGCAGTTTACATTCACAAATTATTATCTCTATGTGTCACTGAATGAATTAATTGGTTCAAGCCAGACACAGTAACAAACACCTATAGTCTCTGCTACTTTAGAGGCTGAGGCAGAAGGATTGTTAGAGCCCAGGATTTCAAGAGCAGTCTGGATAACATAGCAATACCAAGTATCTGAATAAGCACACTCATAAATGCATAAAATGAATGAATAGATGTTTATATAAATGAAGTTTTTAAAACTTTTAATCACCTCAAAACCAACCTTCCAGAGGCTTTAGAAGGTTCTTCTGGTCAAAGCTTTTCTTCCCTAAAGCCACCCAGCTGTTTCTGATGTTGCTTTCGTGTCTATCCCAACCTTAAAGTGTGTGGTCCTGAGTGGCCACTGCTCCAAGTGCTTCTGCAGGAAAGAGAAGAGCCAACTAGGTGCCATCTCATCAGCTGTTCAGGGCTAAGGAGTGAGAAGGGTGTGGATGCATCCACGGGCATGTAAGTCAAGCGTGAGGTGCCCACCTGAAGCTGCCATCTCTGCTAGCACAGTGATCCCCGGCTCAATCCTACACATGCCACACCCACCCAGAAACCTCCAGTGGGTCCAGCCTGCCTACTGCAGCTGCTTCTGACCTCAGAGCCTGCTATGGTTTGGTTCACAGCCCTCCCTCCTGCTTCACCTCCCAAGCACTCTGCTCTACGGCCAAATCTTGTTCATCTTCTCTCAAGTAGCCACAGACTCCACCACCCAGCTCTCTCTACTCAAATAGCTGAGCACTGTCAGATCCATCCACGGAAAACCCTTCACCTCCTTCTCCGTATTCAAATCCTCTGCCCCCTGTCTAAAGCATCTCTTCTCCAATTGCACACGACCTTTTTGTTCTCTGCAGTGTGGCCCTTTAGTTTTGCAGATTGGTCATATGTATGCATTCAGCTTAGTCACCTTCCTGGACTAAAAGTGCATAAAGAGCAAGGGAAGAACCTTGTGTGTTGACCCACAGTCTTGCACAATACTATGTGTAAACAGATAGGTGCAAAGGAGATAAACAGGAGGGACTAAGAAGAATTAGGGATGAAAAAGGAATGCTAAACCCAACGCTGCCATAAGACTTTTGCCATAAGAGTCCCACTTAGTAACCAGAGAGCACTGGTACTCCAAAGATGGTAAGAAAATGGCTTCTCCTGCCCCTCCTTCCCACTCTGGGCCTCCCTTTGGGGTTTTCAATACACGGACCTGAGCTTATTGAGGGAACAATACGCAAAGGCCAACTGAAGTGGCCTGCAGAGTAAAACGCTCCTGTTAGGAGCCACTGCCTTGCAGCAGTAAGTCAGAGACAATCAACCTGCTTCACCCCTTCCTCTCTGACACCCCAGAGATGTGACCACACACAGTCCCCTCACGCAGGGTATTGGGGGTTGTCACCAACAGTGACAAATGCTCTGGACTACATAGGCACACTGAAACCCAGGCTCCAGCAAGAGGCAGGCAGGACAAACCTCGGGGTCTCGGTGCTCCCCAGAACCCAGCTCCAGCTCTGAAAGTCCACAGACTTCCGTCTCTTACACTGTCTTGCTCTCTGTGACCTTAACAAGTCACGAAAGAGCTTGCCCTCAAGCTCTGCATCTGTAAAATGGGGATAACAGCAACCCCTGGTCAGGTTGCCATAGGAACTAACGGAGTCTTTGATGAAGCAAGAAAGTGGGAGGCACGTCCCTTGAAGAACAGTCTGTCCAAACAAGCATGAAACAAGGACGGTTCTTCTTTCCTTCTGCCTCCCAGGCCATCTTACTTATCCAGGCTTTGGCTGCTATTCCTGAATGCTTCTCTTTAAAGCCCCTCTCCAGGCCTCCCACGGTTGTGTTGCCTCCTGACACGAGCTGTGTGCCTGGCCATTGCCCCTGGATCTACACCCCATCCACGTTGCCCTCTGGTTGAGATCAGCTCTCCTTAGAAGTATTCAGGAAGGAGAGAGCCTCCTGCCCAGAGTTGTCACTCTGTCCCAAATGCCTGTCCCCTCTAATCACCCCTCAACCCTGGCACAGTGCCAGCTCTATCGCATGCCTGAAATTTCTTATTTAATCCTCATAGTGAGGCTGTGTCACAGGGACTATTACTGTTCCCTACAGATAAGGGACTGGAGCCCAGAAAAGTAACTTTCTCAAGGTCATATACTTAGGAAGTGGCAGAACCTACACCTGGGCCCAGGGGGTCTGGGACCAAGGCCTGTTCTTCTCCCTGACTCTGTGTACCCCGAGAATGCAGTCAGAAGGGGCAACTCACCCTAGCATCATATCAGGTGCCGGGGTGTATGCAGGGTGATGACGGCGGTAATATTATTTCTAACAGCAAGCCTGTACAGAATCATTTTATGCATTTGGTTTTTCAGATGAAAACTATATAATGCCCGCAGTTCATGGAGCCTCTCGGAGGCCACTTCAGACTCAACTCCTTCTAAAGCTCTGGATCCACAAACCTGCTGGGGCTGCTTAGCCTTCAGGGACCAGGCTCGGATACTCGGATACACACGGGTAGTTGAATCTGCCACCTTCATGACGGTGGTTCCTAAGAGGTAAAAAGGTACCGCGTACTCGAGGACCTCCCCATGACCTCCCATGTCCGCGCTGAGTTCAGGCAAGCTGTGTTATCTCGGACAGCACCACATTGGCTGGCAGGCAGATAAGTGGGGCTGCCTTTATCTGGGCTCAACCGTTTGCTGGTAAGGAACAGAAGTTGAAAGGATTATGTAGAGGCTGGGGAACGGTGATTTAGGATAGGAGATATTAATGTTCAAGGGGCTGTCAGGGGTGGGTAGAAAAATGCCTCAGAGAGGAGGGAGGCCCAGGGAGTAGGAGGTCAGATCTGAAGCCTGAGCGCCACCTCTTCCACCCAGACAGCTGCTAATGCCGACTCCAACGGTGGCACTTAAAGCTGTCCCACAAGCTGGGCACTCATGAGACTCTGTCAGGAATGTCAAGAACCAGGAGGCAGACATCTCTACAAAGAATTTCGTGTTTGGTGGCTGCGAAGCAAATGGCACTGAGTAACCCAGAGCTGCTGCTACTGTCACGTGACTATGATCATTCTCAACAGACTTATCCCAGGCATCCTTTCTGTATGACATCACACTCTTTCACCCTGCCCAGTGTGTAGAGCACAGGCTGGTTCTTCTCTGTCCCCACTACATTCTTTTTCAATGGCGCAGGGACCACTGAGGCACAGAGGACTCCAACAGAGATTCTATGCCACCCTGCATTCAGCCTCTCTATGTAAACAGGGCTCTTCATCCATAGATGAACCCCTGGAACCACTGGAGACTGAGGTCTTATCCTTCTAGAAGACTGCTAGATGTGTGAACAGATGTTGCTCCTTGGGTATCTATGGCAACACAGTTACCCTTCAGGAATACATGATTCCACTGGGATGGGGAGGAGAATGAAGCACCTGGTTGGCCAGAACAGGTAGCGCTCCTCCCTGGTGTGTTCCCAGCAGGAGCCTCTGTAAGGACAGACCTCAAATGACCCCCTCGTCCCTCTAGTAAAGGGACCTGGTCCATTCCTCTCCTCCTCAGAATCTGGTGACGATGACCTGCCCTCCTGTCCTCTCTTATCTGCAACCAAATCCAGGAAATGGTCACTATTCAGTCGATATCAGAGAATGCAAGAGAAGGGGACTCTCAGGAAAGCCCAAATGTGGTAATTCACATCTTTAAGTGGAAGATCTTGGGGGCAGGAAGACGCTTAGTTGGAAAGGCTTAGATAGGCCGTCCAGCATAGTGAGAAGTTCTCTCATTGAAATGAACAACTTGGGCCAGAGAGCCGGCTCAGTGAATGAAGTGTCCGCTTCCAAGCCTGATGACCTAAGTTCAATATCCCAGATCCACATGGTGGAAACAGGGAACCAATTCTTCTGGGTTGTCCTTTAGCTTCCACACTATCAGAGACAACACACACTAAGTAAGTAAATAAGAAAGCTTGTAGATAAATAAATACAAACACCTTGACACTCCATGACTTTACCCATGCATCAGAGCGGTGTTGGGCTTCCAGGATGAAATCCCACGTCTCTCACTGCTAGAAGCAGCCCGGGATTTTTCATCGGGCGACAGTTACAGGGTTCTAAAGACAAAGAGAACAAGTGATGGTCAATCTAATTGTGTCATAGCACAGAAGCCAAGTGACCCGGCAGAGCCCTGCCACAGAGTGGAAGAGAATGCAAAGCCAAGGAAGGGACAGATTGGGACTTTTAGTGCAACCCACAGCAGCTGTCGACTGACCATCAAGCAGGTTGTCGCAGTTAGCATATGTCCTTTAGGAGAATCAAGAGCGTCACTTCCCTGTTTTGCCTGACTTATAATAGATGCTCAACAGAGGCTTCGGTGGATGCCTCAATGAATCAACACACACTGAGCAAAAGTCAGGATGTATGCACGGATGGATGGACAGATGGATAGGTCTGATGGATATGGTGGGGTGTGAAAGGAGAATGAGGGGATCTAAACGTTACTATTCAAAGAGCCCGTGAGTAGCCTCATCTCGGGGAGAGGGTTCTGGAATTTTGTAATGCGCAAGAAAGACACAACTCTTTAAGATACAAAATCAGGCAGAGGAGTCAGCTCAGTCAGTAAAGTATTTGTCCTGAGAACACAAAGGTTTGACTCCCAGAACCCACACAAGAAAAGAAAATGCAAATGAACTGCCAGGATGGCTCAGAGGATCAACCCACGGTGCTGTCAAGCCTGACCCTGGGGAGCGAACCCACATGGAGAAAGAGAGCGCCAACTCCCACAGGTTGTCCTCAAAGTTACACACATGTGTCCTGGCACATGCACACGGAGTCAAAATAAATGCACACACAAGATAAATAAATAGAATGTCATTTTGATTAGCACAGAGACTCACAACTGGTCAACCTTCAGAATAAAAATGTGGCATTCTCAGTCCTAACTGGGACATCTGTGGCACACACACACGCACACACACACACACACACACACACACCCTCCCGAGGCTCAGGGGTCATCATGGAAGATGGGCTAGAAAGATGAAAGAGCCTGAGGTCATCAATGCCCTCAACAAGGCAGTGTTTCCCAGACATAGCAGGGCAGTTAACACATGAACTCCCAGCAGCTATGTGCTGCCATGCACGAAACATGCACAAGATCAAGCTAGACAAAATCCCAGCATGGAGTGTGGGGGTGGGCAACTCATGATGTCCCACCCAAAGCTGAGGAGCTATTGACAATTGATGGCTGCTAAGAATGCGTCCGTTCCTTCAAGGATGAGGCTCCTGAGAAGCCGCTGCGCTCCAGTAGCTGACCCTACACCATCGAAAGAGTATGTGAAATTGAATGAGAAGAGTGGCAAGGATGGGGTGGACAGAGAGTAGTTGTAAGGAAGGATCTTGATCAAAATGTATCATATGCCTGTATAAAAATAAAAATAAGTCAAACACAATGGTGCACCCTTGTAATCCCAGAACTAGGAAGGCAGAGACAGGTGGGTGGTCCCCGCACTGCATCACATCACTAGTGCTAGGCCAGGGGAAGATCCTTTCTCCATGGTCTACAACTACCTACCTCTTTGTAGGACAACGAAACTGAAATCTGTTGTGCTGCACCAGTGTTCCAAGGAGGTCTATCTTTACCAGGAGGAGGGAACCTCAGCACTTACACACACACACACACACACACACACACACACACACACACACACACACTGCTCCCTGGAACTATAAGCAACCTCCACACAGCCCTGGCTGCCCCACCCCCACCCCAACTAAGCCACTGAGCTCTTGTCTTCCAGCTTAATTCGTTTTCTAGATAGATGGAGCAAAGAGCTAGCAAATATTATTTATGACTTTGTGATAAATAAGCCTTTTACAGGAGTGATTCCAGGAGTTCTGTTGAATTTCAGGGATGACTTTCAGCAAGTTTCAAAGGTCGGGTCAGCCTGGATAGTAAGCCCACAGTATTTGCCATGCAATTCATCTGTTTTGAATTATTGGTCTTACCCTCTTTCAGCTGGCTTTCAATGGACTAGCTGTGCTTCAGCTAGCTCTATGGCTGTATTTGTATTTCCTTCACGGGAAAGGGCTTTAATAATTATTTTGCACCAGACTGACAGTGGGAAGAGCACAAAGATCATAACCAAACTCAAGCCCTTGCAGATGTGCACGGCAAGATGATGGGTGCCACCTTCCCAGCCCCCATCACACACACACACACAGGGAGCACCTCCTCCTGCAGACCAGAGAGGGCACAATTCAGAGCCTGGCCACACAGGGGCAGGTCAAAAAGGGCAAAGCATTCCCAGAAAGCCAGGAAGTCCCGTGCTTGGCTCAGCCTTTCTCTGCCTGCATGCATGCATGGTTAACCCCGTGCAGATACAGCCGACGTGGATTCTCGCGAGCAGGGATCCTGTTTCACCCATTTCTACATGCTCAGCTGCCTACGCCATCCTCAGTGAAGGAAAATGCACAGAACCAAATGATGTTGAGTTGACTTGGACTGGATCAAAAACTCAAACTGCATGCTCCTCTGCTCCAGGCATGGAGTTCTTCAGTATGCCTTTGCTTCTTCTCTTGCTTTTGTTGTTGATAACTTGTGTTTTGTTGGAGAATTTGGATTCGATTTGGGTGTTCCAGAAGAACTTTTAGCTTAATGTAAATGTTAGCCCAGATTTGTTCACTTCTGCTTCTTGTTGTCTCCTTCTATGAGGAACCAATCAAGGGTTATTTATCTTGAGAATATGACACAGCCTGCTTGGTCCTTCTCTGCCCCTCTCATTTTCCAAGTGAGTACCCGCAGAAATGCTACATTACGCATTTGTTTAAGTCTGATTCTATTTAAAGTGCTTTTGGACATTTAAGAACCACCCTCTACTTTGCCTTCCTGTCCAATATGAATCTTTGCTATTGAGTTCTATTGGGTTTGCTAAAGGAAAGTTCTTCCTTTGGAAGGGGTGGCTGTATGCAGGCTGTTCTCAAGCCGTCTCCTTGCTCAGGCAGGGATGTGGAAACTCCACCCTCTTAGCTGACTTACATGTGAATCCCAATAGGAGCCTACTTTCAAAGAAGGGCTTCAAAAAAGAGAAAGATGGGGCTGGAGAGATGGCTCAGAGGTTAAGAGCATTGCCTGCTCTTCCAAAGGTACTGAGTTCAATTCCCAGCAACCACATGGTGGCTCACAACCATCTGTAATGGGATCTGGTGCCCTCTTCTGGCCTGCAGTCATACACACAGACAGAATATTGTATACATAATAAATAAATAAATATTTTTAAAAAAAGAGAGAGAAAGATGTGGCTCAATAGAAAAAGGCCATTGGCACCCAGTCCTTCAGCTACTCGCAGTGCCTTAGTGGTCCTTGGTCACCTTCCTTTCTTGAGCCCCTTTTCAGGCCACCAGGGGACCAATTTCAAAATATCTACCCTTCCCTGAAGCAAGCCTCTAATGGATAAGTCGGGGATAAGTCCAGCTTGAGCTCTGGAGGCCTCCCTGTCTCTTAGACCCAATCATTAGATCAGCAAGGGTGAGGAGCAGAAATGGAGAGAGAGGACGAAAGAGAAGAGAAAGAAAACCCAAACAACAGAAAGAAAGACAGCCTGGCCCTGAACTCCTTTGGGATGGAGAACTCCATTCAGAGTTTTCAGAAAGTGGGGTCAGGCATGTCATATGACCTGAGACCCCCCAGTTCTCTGTTCCCCGTAATTATCTAATACAGCACTCTCCCTGCCAAATACAATGAAGCAATTTGTCACTTCAATTATCTGTCAGTCAGCAACAAGGCTTTTCAGCAGGCCCGCACATGTGCTTGGAGAGTCTGTCAGTGAGGCCCTCTCGCCAGACCCATAACCATGGAAAATGGAACCTTTGTTGATTGCTGCTCTCAGAGAAGGAAGCCCATTCAGTCCCCCTCCACTGCCCCCGCTCCTCCAAATGCCCTGGGACTGCCTTTTCCTCCTCTGAGCCTTGAGTGACTGGCCACAGGCTTTGCATGAAGAAGCAGAAATACATTATTCTTAACAGGCTCTTTCTCTAATTCTGCATTTAGAATAGAGATTACACAGTGTGTTACCTAGCATCCCATGGGGTGGAAGGGAAGTGTAGCCACTCAGGATGTCCCAGGGCTCTTTGCATAGGCCCTATTCAGGTCAGTCCCAAGGTGTTTCCTCAGCTCCCACTGCCTGGGCCACCCTACCTGAGGAATGCTGCCTCAGGTATATAAGGTATAAGTAAGACCTCCTCTGTGGGGATGTGGAGGACAGAGACCTCCTTCATGGAGGGAGATAGGGACCTCCTCTCCATGGGAGGACAAGACTGCCTCCATGTAGGGGTTAGACTTGCCACCCCTGTAAAAACTCCCAAGGAAAATCAGTTTACAGAAGGAGATTTTTACTTTGGCTCAGCGTCAGATGTTCCAATCCACGGTCACTGAGAATTTGTTTCTGGGTCTGTTAACAATCATGGTAGAAGAACACATCATGGTTTTTGTCTTTGTCAACTTGACCCAAACCTAGACCTAACTAACTTGAAAGAGGGAATCCCAATTGGTTTCACCAGACTGGCCTGTGGGCATATCTATGGAACTTTAATCTTTTTAATTTTATTTATTATATTATGTGTATGACTGACTGTCTTGCCTATATGCATATTTGTGTACTATGTTCACATCTGGTCCTCTTGGAGACCAGAAGAGGGCAATGGATCCCCTAGGACTAGAGTTACAGATGTTTATGAGCCACCATGCGGGTACTGGGAATCAAGCCCCTTGCCCTCTGGAAGAACAGCCAGTGCTTTTAACCACTGAGCCTTCTCCAGGCCCTGTGGGGCATTTTTCTTAATTGCTACCTAGTGTAGGGGTGCCAAAGACACTATGGGCTATCCTTAGGCAAGTGAGCCTGGGTTTCAGGAGAAAGATAGCTCATCAATACAAGTGACACAAGTCAGGAAGCCACATTCCTCCACGGTTTCTGCTTGAGTTCCTGCTTTGGTTTCTCTCAATAACAGACTGTAACCTGTAAGCCAAATAAATCATTTCCTTTCCAAGTTGCTCTTGGCTATGGCGTTTATCACAGCATCAGAAAGAAAAGTAGAACAGAGGATGCTAAGGAGAGGCTCATCTCGTGGTAGCTGAGAGGCCGGGGAGAAAGCAGGCTGTAACAGATGATTCTCCTAAGGGCATTCACCTGATGATGAGGAGAAGAAGGAAATCAGGATTGAGGTCAAGGATAGGGACCTCAAATCTGTTTTCTTTCTCTTTTTTTGGATTTTTCGAGACAGGGTTTCTCCATACTTTTTTGGGTTTTTTTTGTTTTGTTTTGTTTTGTTTTGTTTTGTTTTTTTTTTTTGGTTCCTGTCTTGGAACTAGCTCTTGTAGACCAGGCTGGCCTCGAACTCACAGAGATCTGCCTGCCTCTGCCTCCCGAGTGCTGGGATTAAAGGGGTGCGCCACCACCGCCAGGCTCTCAAATCTGTTTTCTTGGCCAGAAACCAGAAGTGCCCTTGGTCCTGTCTTGGCCAGAGGCTAGGAGTGCCAGAAGTATTTGGGATACCTAACGATTTTAGGGTACCAACTCTTAGGGAGGGAATACTATAGTATCCTTAGAGACCACTGAAGACGAATCCCTCAAAGATAAATCCCTTCCTTGTGATCAGCTTTGAGCTCCCCTTTCTATTTCCATGACAACAAAGCGAGGTCAACTTTGCCACCCCTAAAAGCAGAGAACTATTTCTCACCCCCAAGGAGATGTGACGGCTGTTTGCTCTACTCCCTGAAGAACTGATCTAACTGGACCTGTCCGTCACTTGTCCAGGAGCCCACCCCAAAGGAAATCACCTGAAGAAATGTTAAGACAATGTGAGGAATAACTATTCCCTTAATGAGACAATGCACTCCAGTTTCCCAGAAACCTCTTCTCTGTGCAGCCACTTGAGGAACTGTTATATAGCCCTGTAGAGCCTCAAATGCAACTGTCTTTTCTTTCTCTTTTTCTTTGGAACACTAGCCAAAGCCTGAATATGTTTTCCCTACACTTTGGGCTTTCTCACTTGTCCCCTGAAGCTGCATCCTTCTCCACTCCCTTCTGCCATGAGGTGCTTTTCCATCCTGTGCCTGCTTATTAACCTCCATCATACAAGCACAGCTTTTTCTCCTCCTGCCCATTTCCCTTATCTGAGCAGCTGCCACCATTTACAGCCTGCCTGCCTGCCTTGTTTTTCTCTCAAGCTGTGATAAATTGTCCTCAAGCTTTCTGCTGTGTCTAAATTCTTTTATCAGCCAGCCTAAGAGCCCCCAAAGAGGAAACCTTCACTTGCCTAATAACGTAAGTAGCCTAGCTTTCCCAGTAGACCCCACTCTGAAATGTCCATCTCCTCCCAAGAAGGGAATCAATTATGAACCCACAAATGGATTAGTGTCCTGATTCAGTGAGAGGTTTCAGCATCTCCCCACCTCTCAATGATTTATTCAAAAATAAAATATGTTTATATGCCAAGATGGGGCCCAAATTCTTAACACACAACCTTGGGGTGGGGGGACCACTTCACAGCCATAGTGTAACATGGACAGAGACCTTCTCCATAAGGGGAACAAGAACCTATCTCCTCCATATGAACACCATCCCTATGAGCTAAATAAAAAGAAGGAAACGAACTGAGTGACAGCATTAGCTTCTCTGCTTCTTGAATGCAGACGTGCGGTGAGCAGCTGTCTCCAGCTCCTGCCACCAAGCATTTCCTACCCTGATAAGCTAAATGCTTTGGTAGACGTCTTGTCATAACAGTGAATAATTAATACAAAAGATTGGAGAGATGGCTCAGCTCTTGCAGAGAATCACTGGATGCTCTTCCAGAGATTCAGTTTCCAGTGACCACCCCCATCCAAATGGCAGCTCACAACTGTCTGCAACTCCAGTTCCAGGGGATCCAACATGCTCACACAGGCACATAGAAGAAAAATAAATCATTCAGAACAAAACAATACAAAACAACAAAAACCAGCAAGACCAAAGGGATCCTTTATATCAATAACTTCCCATAAGAATCTGGTGATAAATGTTCCCCTCCAAAGTCAGGTGCTGTGTGAAGTTTGGTGTCTCCACTCAGGCATGAGAATTGAACACTATAAGGCAGAGGGCTAGTACTAAAGCCAAAAGTACTAACCCAGTGAGGGTCCCCTCTGTATTAAATGTGGGAGCTGATAATAAGCATATGTGGTCCCTTCCTGGTAGCATTATGTTTGAGGTTATTTTCATTCTTAAAACGTTGGACAATAACAGATTCACAATGTATTTTGGGTTTTGCATGGCTTTATGTGCTGGGCCATTTATCTGGAGATACTCACTCCCCCATGTGAATCTGTCCTTCCCCACAACATCACACTCTATATTTGCACATCAATCCGGAAAGCTGAAATACTTCCTGGGTTGCTGTGTTTTTCGGAGAGGGTCTTCCTTCCCCTCTTGAATGCAGCAACATAGAACACACTTAAGTCTTTTCTAGATACTGGAGCTGCATCCCCAAGACTCTAGAGAAATGGGGTCTCTGAAGAATTTGAAGAAATTGCCACATCGCTCTTATTCATTCTTTTTCCTAACTTTTATTTTGTGTGCATTGGTGTTTTGCCTGCATATATGTCTGTGTGAGGGTGTTGGCTCCTGGAGTTACAGACAGTTGTGAGCTGCCATGTAGGCACTGGGGATTGAACCTAGGTCCTCTGGAAGAACAGCGGTCAGGAAGGGGACTCTTTAACTGCTGACCTGCCTCTCCAGCCCCATCACTCTTATTTGTTACTGGAGTTTATTTTGCTTTGTCTGTTTTTGTTGCTACCTGGAGGCAGTGTTTTGGTGTTGAGGATGGACTTTGGAATGCTTGTGCTAGGCCAGTATCCCAGCACAGAGTTGCTCTCCTAATTTGCAGGCCCGTTAGTTCAGTCTAAACTTTGCCTTTAGTCTAGTAGAATCATTCTTTTCTCTTTTCCCTGCTTTTTTTTTCTCTCAGTCTGTTCTTTGTTCCATCTAGTCTCTTCCTGTTTCTTGTCCAGCATTTTCCCGGCCAGTGCTCTTTATGTTTTCTGACTTGTTTTCTTTCTCTTAGAACCTGAAAGAACTTCAGGGCCATCCCCGTAATGTTAGGGATACAAAAGAGAAATGTGGATCTCCTACTTTATAAGAAAGAACTCGAAATCTAAATGAGGGCTCTTAAATTGAGTCTTAGCCAAATCAAACAATCGATATGCAAACATCAGCCAGACTCAACTCCCAGAGAGACTCCCCAACTTCATTGCCCTCCAGAACAGGGTATGCTTTCTCCACCTGACTTTAGTGGCAGGGTTCCCCAACAAGGAAGTCAATCACCTAGCATGAACACAGTCCAGGAAGGAGCTGGCTTTCTTCCCTAAGAATGAGTTGAGCCTCCTCCAGCTCTCAGTTCCCCGAAGGCCATGTAGAAAAGCCATGCTTTGTAAACAAATATGACTCCATGAAACGACTGCCCATTTTGAGAAGCTACACACCTCCCTCCAACTGTATTAACAATTAGTAAAATTGTCTGGGGGTATTTTCAGGGGGAAAAAACCGTGAGGGATGCACAAGGACTCTACATGTCCCTTCCGACATGTACCCGGTGAGACACACCTTCACTCTCTTATGTTTTTCAGATTTTATTCTGTCTGACCTCGAGTATTTCCCAAAATTCAGGCCTACTCTGAGCATAGGAAAATGAGACAATATGCCTCTGGAATAGGAAAACCAGCCACATTAGGGGGCCATGAACAAACCGTACCCCAATCCTGAAAGCAATTTCAAGAGCTAAACTTTTGAGAGGAACCAAGTCAAGTCAGGATGGGGACTGCTAGAGATCCGTGTCTGCTAAGGTCCCGTGTGTGCTGCTGCGGAGTGGGGATAAATGGCAGCCTGGAGGCTGAAGGACACAGAGAGTCTGACCCCAACATGGGGCAGGGGCCAGCATTCCCTGTGTTCTCTCACACTGGAACCGCTCTTTGCAAGCGCCTTCTCCGCAGCATCTCTACATCCCTCCCCCAGATACTCTTCATCTTATTGATGTCAGTGTTGAACCTTTCACCTTTAGTAACCTCCACTGTTTGCTCCTCGGGAAACAGTGACACCATTTCTCTCTCTTCTGGTCACTCCCCAAAGAAAGGGGCAGAGTGAGCTGGCTGTTAGCGCCACGTGGGGCACAGCCAGTGGGCTGTCTGATCCCATCTAGCCCAGCACAGCTTAAAAACATTGCCCCAGAAACCCTGGCAGCAATGTCCCAGCATTCCTCGCCACGATCAAATGTCCTGTTAAACCCAAAGAAGAACCCTCAGTCACTGAGTAGCTGCCACAGTTAGTTCAGGAGCCCCAACCTGTCTATCAAGAGGATCTTTCAGCCAGAAGGAAAAGCAAAAGGGGGGAGCAGAGGAAATGGGGTCCAGTCTTGGACAAGAGACCTGCTATCTCAGAAGTCCCTGGGATCCAGGGGTTTTGCTTTGCCATCCAGCCTGAAAGTCTTCCCCTCTCCCTTAGAATCTACTCCACCGAGCCTTCTCTACCTTTAATCATAAAATGTCCAAAACATGGAATGTGTGCCACGTCTCTTGGGTAACTCCACAGAAAAAAAAATTTTTCATGCAGTTTCTCAGAATCGCAGAGGCCATCACTGAAGGCAACATAGGTGCAAACTCCCCCCTTTTGAGAAGCCACAGCAGAGCTCTTCAGACTGTGTACAAATCTGCTTCAACAGCAGTCATGTGCAGTTCTACAACACACTCAACTTCATGGACCGCAGACAGTTTAAGCCATTATAAACTATTTGTACATCTACATTAGTAAGCATGGCTGAACTGGTAATTGTCCAATAATGGCTGTTTACCTATAAACAATTTATCCAGAAGCGCTGGCTGGTTTGCTGAAGCCGGTTCCAGTGACTGTCCTGAGAACAATAAACAAACCTATAGGATAATGAGACAAATCTGCTTAAGAATTTGCTTAAATTCTTAAGCAAATGCACAGTTTAGATACACACGCGGCGCCAAATTCAGCTAGAACGAGCCATTTAAGCTATTTCTAATTCATGCTAGCAAGTGTTGCTGAAGAAATGCTATCCACAGGGACTCGTTACAGCACGGGTACTTTCAAATCACCACACCCTGGTCCATGAAGGTGCAGCTGAACGGCTCACTGGGACTCGGAAGCAAAGGGCATCTGTTAGATAACAGGGGCCATTGTGCCTTTACTGAAGGGAGTTAAGTTTCTATGAAAATGAAAGGAAAACAAGGATTAATGATTGGAAGGAATGGGGTGGGGAGGGGGGGCGGGGACAAGGCCCTGGGTAAAATTCCCAGCTCTACAAAAAAAGTTGGAAGGAACTATAAACTCAGTTTCTAAGTAGAGAGATCAGGCAGTCATCGAGAAGGTTTCTCCACAGAGGGCTTGGAGCAGCTTTAGTAGAAAAGAGGGCAGAGAATAGCAGTCTGGCCTTTTCTAATCTGTAGTCTGAGTTTACAAACTCATTCAACTTTAGGATGACTTCTCTGAAGTCTATATGATGTTTTCCTGTTTCAATTCACAGAACTTGGGGGGCGATCAGTTTTAATTTCTTACCCAAATCACTCTTACTTCTACCAAAGGTAATCATAGGAAACCAAATTGTTACAAAATAAATTCAATCCCATTCAATTTGGCCTAATTCTATTACGTGCCTAAGTGCGGTCGAGCAAAGACGGGCCATACAAATTCTTTTCAAAATTTGTTTCTGTTGAGTTTTTCCTCAAGGAATCTCAGACATGGTTTCTCAGGGCTATGAAGGCAAACCAAGGGCTCCCTCGGTTTGCTGGGCATTTGTCTTGGCAACAGCGCAGCTCCGAAGGAATTGCTTTGCCTGCAGAACCTGTGGATTGGGCTGAGCTCTCTTCTTCTGGAGGTTTTCCAAATATTGTGAGTTTGCTGAGCCTGTAAGGAAATGGCACACCTCAATTATGTACAAGG
Organism: Microtus ochrogaster; assembly: GCF_000317375.1. Classification (NCBI taxonomy): domain Eukaryota; kingdom Metazoa; phylum Chordata; class Mammalia; order Rodentia; family Cricetidae; genus Microtus; species Microtus ochrogaster. Next base: position 1,363,439 of record NC_022032.1, on the reverse strand, counting down.
CTGAGTGCCCACCGGCTTGGTGGTTTAGGGGTTGTGGGGGGAGTTTTGGGGTTTCAGAAAGTCAATTTGGTATTATTAAAGCTGTCTGGTTGAATCTGACAACATAACAGTCCATAATAGCCTTGATGATAAAAGCGTTGTTCCTAACCATGCGCAGATTCTCACTGAACCTATCTAAACAATTATATTACCATAAGCTAAAGAACACTTAGGACTAGCGTTCAAATTCTAGAGGGGTGAAGTGGGGGAGATGACATATTTTAACTATGGGTCAAAAGAGTATACTCAACCAAACTACTGTAAGCTATGTTTAAAAGTAAACAGTTTCCTTCAATCTGGTAAGCCAGACACTCAAAAAGCAGCAATGTTTCCAAATGAATCACGAAAACCCTGCTTCTGCAAGCTCCCCAAGGCTCATTTGGTTAATTCTCAGGTTACATCACCATAGGACAGAAGTTCGAGGAATGCATGGGTATCACTCCTGGTCTAGATATTCTTCCCTGGCCCAAGGGCAGGCCTTAAAACTTCAAGAACCGGTGCTCAGCGACCTTTCTCTGAGTCTCCTTGAGGACAGAGCTTTGGGACTAGAGCTGTGTGGAAAGAGAAAGGCTTCCACGAAGGCATCAAAACAAAACAACAAACTGAGCAACAAGGCAAAGCTGCAGCACTTAGCGCCACTTGCCTTGGCAATGACGCAATACAGAAGGAAACTTCCTGACTCCTGTGCTATGTGTCATACTTCAGCATCACTAAACTATCACCCACAGCACTCAGCGTTGAAATGTCGCCACAATTCTGGAACATCCTCTCAACGACACAGCGGTAAGTACAGCTTGCAGAGGCTCTGTCATCATGAGCGTGGGACGGAACTTTGTTGTGATTCATTTATCATGATATCAAAGTCTCAGAAGTTTGAAAGGAAGCTTTCATAAAGGTCTGGGAAGCGTCCTTTGGGGATTTCCGGAGGCCCAACGAGGAAAGGTAATTAAAAGTTAAAAAGATTTCATTTAGAATTTGACTTGGGAAAGTTGGTCAAAAATGTCAAAGGTTTGATGGAGAGACATCCCATTTAGGACTGAATGCTCCAAGGTGGCCCACTCTTTGCACACTGTCTGGCTGTGGTTCTATGTGTCTGTTCCCATCTGCTGGAGGAGGAAGCTTCTCTGATGCTTGCCGACCAAGGCATGAATCTATGAATGTAGCAAAATGTCATTAGGAGTCATTTTATTGCTACATTTCTGTAGCAGAACAGTAATATTTGGTTTTCACTAGGTGCCTGGCCTATTCAGTCTCAGGTTCAAGCAGTGTCAGGGATGAAGTCCATCTCGTAGAGTGGGCCTTAGATCCAATCAGAGAGTGGTTGGTTACTCCCACAAGCCTTGTGCCACTATTGCGCCAGTATTTCTTGCAGGCAGGTTACTATTATAGATCGAGAGGTTTGTCATTGGGTTGCTGTCCACCTTTCTCCTTCAAGAGTATACAGAGTGCCTTCAAGTAGCAAGAACTCTAATGTAGGAGTGAGGGCTTCAGGTAGTCACCAGCTCAACTTCTGTGTGTTCAATGAGTTGAATAAGTGTTGTCTTTGGCAATAGGACCTTACCTTCAGTTTGTGCATAACCACCTTGGCAATATGAATACCCTTGGCAATAGCCTGGGTTGCCTAGGGTTTCCTCTGGGACCCCGTTAGCCATGCTGATTAGATGTAACCCATTCCCAGCACTGGAGGTTTCATTTAGTTCTGTCCACCACCTCCATCTTATGTATCAATCACATTCAGATTGTTTTCATACGTGTTTAGGAAGCTTCTACTGTACTAGTTTTCCATACAAACCCTCAAATGGACATTAGTTTTATCTTTCTCTCCCTGTATTCCCTTCCCCATCTCCCCTTCTCCCTCTCCCTCCCCATTTTATTGCTCTGTTCTTTTCTTTCCACTTGTCCATCTATAACTATCCTTCCTATTTCTTTTTCCTAGGGAGATCCATCCTTCCCTCCACCCCGAGTCCCTCACTCTGTATGTAACCTCTCTGGTTATAAAGCTTGAAGCTTGCTTATCAATGATTTAACAGCTAACACACACATATAAGCAAATATACCATATTTGTCTTTCTGGGTCTGAGTTACTTTGCTCAGGATGCTTTGTTTTGCTTTGCTTTGTTTTTTTTTTTTGTGTTTTGCTCCATCTATTTACCTGTGAACTTTATGATTGCATTTTTAAAGCAGGTGAATAATAGTCCATTGTGTAAACACACCACAGACATCTGGGCTGTTTTCAATTTCTGGCTATTATAAATAGAACAACAATGAACATGATCGAGCAAGTAGCTCTGCCGTAGGATGAAGCCTCTGCTGAGTCTCATCAAATCCCTCCCCTCAAGGTTCAGGGAACCCTGGGAACAGGGAGACGAAAAGATTGCAAGAGTTGGAGGGATGGGGGATGGAGGACTCTGAGGAAGCAAAGCCCTCTAAGTGCAGGACAGGACTGACACACATATGAAGCCTGTGCCAGCACACGCAGGGCCTGCATGGATCTGCTGCAGATAAGGTCTCAGCTCTGAGAGGAGCAGTGGACACAAGCCCACATCCATAATCCAGAAGCTATCTCTAATTGATAAGCATTCACAAATGAAAATTTAGTTCTGTTCAACGGAGTCTCACTGGGGACACAAACCACTCTTAAGGGTAAGTCCCATGCCCAGCAGAACATGTCCAATGATGTGGGAAGTTCCTCTGTCTATGTGTTGCTTTTATTGGTTGATGAATAAAGCTCTTTCAGCCAATGGCTTAGCAGAGCAAAGCCAGGCAGGAAATCTGAACAGAGACATATAGAGAGAGTAGGCAGAGTCAAGGAGATGCCATGTAGCTACCAAAGGAAAAGGACATACCAAAACTTCACCAGTGATACACAGATAAATAGAAATGGGTTAATTTAATTTAAGATGTAAGAGTTAGCTAGAAATATGCCTAAGCTATTGGCCAAACAGTGTTGTAATTGGTAGAGTTTCTGTGTTATTATTCAGGTCTTGGTGGTCAGAAAATGAACGAGCAGTCTCTGCCTACAGGCCAACACAAAATTAACTCAATGGCATATGTGTAGGAACTTTATCTTAAAACATTTTGACAGGACATTTAAATTTTTAAATTATCTATTTTACTTTACAGATCCTTTGCATATACACCATGGCTTCTAGTTTTTATGTTTTTAGGGGATTCCTCATTTCAAGTACCAGGCATAATTTCCATCCTGTGAAGCAGGCTTTAAGTACAACTACACAGCAGTTGGTTACCGCAAAGAGATGAGTGTGCCACTACCGCACCGTTCGGGAAATCTTGGCATGCTGGTCATTGTTGTGGTTCATGGTCTTCCCAGCTGTGGCAGCAAGTCTCTGCAAATACCACAGCCATCAGAGTGTCCACCCTTGTGAGGCAAGAAGGAAGTCCACTTCAACACGACTCTGTAGCCAGTGTTTGTTCAAACTTTGAGAGTCTGTCACCAGGTCATTGATTTTAGACATTTTCAAGCACAGCACAATTTGGAAAAAGTTTCCTGGTGATAATTAACTCAATACCATGTACACAGCAAAGCTTAAGGCATGACTATATCAAAAGTCTTTGTAAAGTCCATGTGGTAACTTCCATAAAGATGGGTTCTGGGGGAAGATCTGGTGTGGTCTCAGTCATACAGATAGCATGAAGGTCACCAGGCTATAAATCTCTAATCTTACAGGTGGAAAACAGGTTACATGTCAGTCCCTTTAAAGAACCAACCCTGCATGTTTAATATTTCTGGTTTCCCTAGGGCATAACTGTGAATGCAAGGACTACATGCCCTCAACACATCTGGGAAGGAATAATGACTGCCTCCCTCTTGGAAGCTTGCACAGCCCCTTCTGGCACTATGAAAGTGAGTCCTTAGGAGACTTTCAGGTCAGACCCAGCTCTGATCCTCCTGGTCCTAAGTCTGAGTTCATGGTGCCTTCAACATCTGGGAGGTAGCCAAGAGCAACAGCCATAGCCTATATGCTAGGTCTCTAGGAAGTCTCTAGAACTCCCTTGACCAATAATTCAAAGGGAGATTTTTCTCTTTTTCTCTTTCTTTCTCTCTCTCTCTTTCTTCTTCTTTTTCTTTTTCTTCTTCTTCTTCCTCTTCCTCCTCCTCCTTTCTTCTTTTTACTTTTTAAAAAAGATTTTATTTATTTGTTTGTTTATTTATTTATTATGTATACTGTTCTCTGCCTCTGTGTCTGCCTGTGCACCAGAAGAGGCAGATCTCATCATAGATGATTGTGACTCACAATGTGGTTGTGGGAATTGAACTCAGGACCACTGGAAGAGCAGCCAGTGCTCTTAACCTCTGGGCCATCTCTCCAGCCCTGGATCTACTTCTAAACATAGGGCCGAGACAACTCAGACCTGTCTGGCCAGCACCGAGACAAGAATACATAACAGTCAATGCCGACAGTTCTGAAGACAGCCTTATTTTATTTTGCCAACAATTTTAAACTAGTTTTTATTTGCCAGATATTATTCTAAATATTTCAGTCAGGTTTTTTTTTTTAATTCTGAGAGTTTCGTGAGTACTTAACTCATTTGTCTCTTAAGACAATGTGGCTATATTTTAAATATCATTGGAAGTAGAACATGTATACAGTAGTTCTCCTTTGCCCTACAAAGTGTGTCTAGAGACCCTGGAGTAAGCCTGAGTCTGTGGGTAGTCTTGACACCTACAGAATGGGAATCGGGCATAGTAGATGACTAAGAGGAAACATCAGGTATAAGGGCGTTTCTGGGTATCATATCAACCAGCTTTCCGTCACTAAGATGACATACGTCAAATAATCAATTTACAAGGTCCACGCTGGCTCCATTTTGGAGATCTATAACCAGTTGGTGCTATGCTTTTGGACTTGTAGCTGATAACATCATGGTGGGAACATGTTATGGAGAAGTTTCCCCATGTGTGGAAACTGGAAGGAAAAGGAGACGAAGAGGTGAGATTTAAATACCCCTTTCACGTTGGGTGTGGGGGCACGTGTCTTTAATTCTAGCATGGGGAAGGCACACATAGGTAGACAGACAGGTTTTTATGAATTCAAAACCAATCTGGTCTACATGGTGAGTTCCAGGCCAGTCAGGGCTTCATGGTAAAGTCCTATCTCAAAAAAAGGAAGGAAGGAAGGAAGGAAGGAAGGAAGGAAGGAAGGAAGGAAGGAAGGAAGGAAGGAAGATCTCTTTCAAGAACCTGAACTAACTAACCTACAGGACCCACCTCTTCTTTTAAGATTATAATTTTAATCTTTAATCGTTTTATTTTTGAGATTACAACTTAATAACATCTCTCTTTCTTTCCTCCATCTAAATCTCTCATATGTTATGGAACATTATTTTATGATGTGTTAACATTTATTTATGATGTGGAACATTGTTTAATAGTGCAAAGATGTGCTGCATTCTTTTGTGTTGCATTTAACTCTATGAAGCTGTGTTACCTTGCCTGCCTAAAACACCTGATGGTCCTAATAAAGAGCTGAACAGCCAATAGCAAGGCAGGAGAAAGGATAGGCAGGGCTGGAATGGCGGGCATAGAGAACAAATAGGAAGAAAAATCAGGGACTAAAAGATCAAGGAATGAGAAAAGAAGGAGCCAATCACCCAGCCACACAGGCAGACATGGAGTAAGAAGTAAAGAAAGGTATGTAGCATAGAGAAAAGTAAAAGCCCAGAAGCAAAAGGTAGATAGGATAATTAGTTAAGAAAGACTGGGAAGAAACAAAGCAAGCTAAGACCAGACATTCATAGGAAAGAATAACCCTCTGTGCACTAATCTGGGAGCTGGGTGGCAGGCCCAAGCCCAAAGAGTAAAAACCAACCAACTACATCCATACGCTCCTCTCCGTTCTCCTGCAAACTCAGGGCCTCTTTGTTTACTTTTTGGTATTGCATGCAAATATATACTTATATTTTCCTAAATTTAACCTGCCCAGTCTGTATAATGTTACTGGTATGTATGTTTTCATGACTGACCATTTGATATAAGGAAGTCCTGAGGAAGTCTACGTCTTCTGCTCCCAGCTTCCTTCAGTTGCCTACAGTTCTTCTTTGTCTTTTTTAAAATATTAGTTCTTCCTTTTATTGAAAATTGGTTTTTTTGCCCTCACATATCACTATATCCTGATTCCATTTCCCTCTCTACTCCTCCTAGATCCTCCTCACTTTTGCCTGCATCCAGAGCGACCTCCTTTCTGTCTCTCATTAGAAAACAAACAGGTTACTACAGGATAATAATAAAATATAATACAATAAGATAAAACAAAAACTAACACATTGGAATTGTACAAAATAAACAAACAGAAAGAAAAGAGTCCAAGGTACAAGAAACAGAGACTCACCTATTCTTACACTTAGAATCCCACAAAAATACTGAACTGGAAGCCATAGTATATACACAAAGGACCTAAAGGGTCAAAAGAGAGATGAAATTGTGTGTGTGTGTGTGTGTGTGTGTGTGTCTGTGTCTGTGTCTGTGTGTGTGTGTACGCACACTCATGAGCATATAAGTAAGATCAAATTAAAAGTAATAAGATAAAACAAAATTTAAAAAAGGAAGAGTCCTGACATGACACCATTAGACAAGGGACCGCCAAGGATGCCGCTGAGTTAGGTTTCTGTTGGTATCTACTGTTGGGCATGCAGGCTCCCCTTCTGAGTAGTTTGTTTCCCCAGTGAGACCCCTTAGAGGAAACCAAATTTTCGTTTGCACGTTGTTAACAATTGAAGATGGCCTCTGGTTAGTGATGGAAGTGTGTGCTTACGTCTTCTTTCAGCCTCTAGACTCCAACCTAGTCTCTAGGACCCCATGTGGTGCAGACTGCCTCAGTCTCCTTGAGCTCTTATGTGCACTGCTCATGATGATTTAGAAGGCCTTGTTTTGTTGGTGTCCTCCATCTCCTCTGGCTCTTACAGTCTTTCTGTGTCTTCTTCTGAGCCCTGAGGGGAGGGATTTGACGAGACAGCCAGTTGAGCAGGCTTCACTTCTTAAAGGTTCCACCATCTCCCAAGAGTTCTGCAGGCTGAAGACCAAGCTTTTAACAGGTGAACCTTTGTGGAATACTTCCCTAAACAGTTGAACATAAGCAGTCCTGTTCATGCTTGTGCTAAAGACAAGGCGGGGTGGCCAGACACCCTACCTGGAAAAAGGAGGGAGGGGGAAGAGTCCTACAGGACACTGAGAACAAGGGGTTCTGCTGCTAATACCAGTACAAGACCAGGGAGTCCCCATGATGGGGTCAAAAGAAGATTCCAGGGGCTAGCTAAAGACTGGTCAAGTGAGGAGTCTTTGTCAACATGACTCAAGCTGTGTGAACTTTAGAGCCTGTTTTATAGCTAATTATGTGTTTATTATTACAAATGTTCTAACTCAGCAAAAATTACTATGTTATCATATAAAGTAATGTCAGCTTTTAGAGGGGCTGTTACTGAATGAAGAACAGAGGGACAAGGGTGGCAGAGACAAAGTCAAGAGTCACAAGCCTTGCGTTCTCATCACTTCATCTTCCAGGTTGTTAGCTGTTTTGCTACTGTTGTTGTTGTACGACAATGTCACACTGTTTAACCCAGGCTGGCCTGGAACTTCCTATCCTCCTGTCTCAGCCTAAGTGCTTTTCAGGTATGTGCCACCACCCCTGGCTGAGCTTTTGAATTTTTTTAAGTTACTAAGTTTTTAAAGTTATTAAGCTATTAATGCTAACAAGTCACTCATTCATCCATAAACACCACAGTTTATTTCTCAATGGAAATAAGAGTGTTTCTACTGATCCAGGTCTGTGTGACCGTGGCTCAGGACCACGGAGTCCAACAACATGAGTTCGATAGAGAAATGGTTATGTGAACTTTATAGTCGCAGAACAAAAGAAAGTCATAAGTCACGGCATCTTCCCAACACACTGGTGGGAACGTCAGGTAGGCTAGTTCCAGCAGGCAGGGAAATCTCTGCTATAGGAATCAGCTGCTACCCGATTACACTCTCAGCTTTGGGTTGGTGGGAGGCGGCAGTCTGCTGACTTAACACATTTCCAAGGTTTGACCTGGTCCCTCAAAGTGTTAGGTTAGTCAGAGGTGGTCCATGAATGTCCACTAAGAGGACTAACAATAGCCCGAGATAATTTGGCTCTGAATCAGCAACATTCCAAATCCCCATAATTACAATGTTCTAATCCGTATCTCAGCCCTGTAGAACCTTTAACACGGGAATGTTTTTTCTTTCCTGCAATCTTTAGCTCACAAATAATAATTCATAACACAAAAATTAAAAATAATTGTACACCAGCGAGGCTGTGAGGTTTGTTTGGTCAGGTGG
>NC_022032.1:1347104-1354863 GCF_000317375.1 Microtus ochrogaster | reverse complement strand
TCTGTGTAAGCACAGGCTGGCTGAGGCAGAGTCATCTATGGGACACTGACTCCTAGATTTTCGGTACAGATCCCAAGTTCAGATCAGAAGAAATCAAACACACGAAAGACAGTTGAGTTCGCTGCAAAGAAGTCATTGCAAATGTGCATACAGTCGAGCGTATTTGGGGCAAATGCGTGTATCATAGACATTAGTGAAACAGGTATTTAGAAGCCACTGCTGATAAGGAGTACCGACTATCTCTTGGGCCCACCATAACTGAATTCCTGACATTGACACCACCATTGTGTGCTGAACTTTGGATGAAGGGACAGAGATGTCTTTATCCTTAACTTTTTCTTCTTCAGTTACCTTGAATTTCAGGAAGAGCACCCATCCTAACTCACCCCTCCCCAGGCTCACCCATCCCACCCCCATCCCATTCCTGACCCACCCATCCCACCTCATCCCTCCCCTTATCCATCCATCCCACCCCTCCCCCACCCCACCTCTGACCCCATCGTCACACCCCAAACCTTGTCGAGATGAGGATAATTATTAGCCTGACTGAGGCCCCCTCGGTGATTGACAGATGACAAACTTAACAGCTGGACACAGACTTTTAGGACCACACTTTATCTTCTATTTAAACCTAAGCCTCCCATCAGGTCCCTAAAGGACAGGACCTGGGTCACTGCCTTGGGTTTTCAGTAGGGCCTGTCTACTTGTCTTTAGTAGGAGCAGTGGGTATGCTGTGGCCAACCTAGCCTGCTGAGGCTTCCGCAGCCTGGCCTGTGCCTTCAAGTTACCACACACGCAGAACAAACTCAGGAGCAGACTCACCCTTTCCCCCACTCTTCCACTAGCCAACAACTCGGGCCTGCCAGAATGCGAAGGAAACATTTGAAATAGATGGAGTTTAGTTGTTTGGGTGGTTTTTGTCTTTCTGTTTTGTCTGTTTTTCTGGTAGCTGTTTGTTTGTTTTGTAGCACTGCAGGGGCTCAAATCCAGGGCCTGGTGCTTGCTGGGCAAGAGCTCTCCTACAGAGCTATTGAAGTAGATTTTAATTAATTATTCCGGACATGAAGTTTTTTTCCTTAATGGTCAACTCTGAAATGCTGGTTTAAAAATATTGTCTGTTTAATTTCTCTTTTCTGTTCAAAATTAATAAAAGACATGTTTAAAATTAAATTATAATTACATCATTGTCTTTTTCATTGATTCATACAGATATTTATTATTCCTAAATATGTAAATATAATTACTCTTAACCTCAGAAAACCTTTAAAGAAAGAATCAAGCACATATCATGCCGGTCACACGTGGCAATCCCATCTCCAGCAGTCTTAGAAGCAGAGGAAAAGCGGTGGCCACTAGGGACTTTATGAAAAGCGAAATCCGAGCATTTCCCATCAACAACCTCAGCCACGGAGCCGGAGGCCTGCTTGCAGTGAAAGCAGAACTCCGGATTCCGAGGAAACGAACAGGTATTTCAGAGCAACCCTGGCAATGGGGGCTCAGAGCCTGATTGGGGCGGTTCTGAGGAACAAAGCTGCCTTTGCGGAGCCCTAGTTGGGGCCCTGGGCTGTGAAAGGCCCCCGATAGACATGCAAATGGGAAGGGGCCTGAATAGCCTGCCACCCCGGCCTGGGAGATAGCACACAGCACATGCCCCAGCCAAAACTAACGGTTGCTGTAAGGATCTTTAGGTCAGCTGAAATCTGCCATTGAGCGCTTCTCTTTAAAGCATCGTCTTTGAGTTCTGAAAGGCAATCGCGCACTCAGTGTTTGTTAATTGGGCTGAGGCCTCATCAGCTAATCAGAGAAGGCCTGGAAACTATTATTGGTTACTACTTTTTTTCTTAAGACTTTACCACTAAAATGGGTTTTTAACCTTGTTTTTAGCTTTAGAAAAAAAATTACTATAGCTCAAATATCTGAATTCACAACCTGGTAAATTCTGAATTTACCTGGGAGGAAAAAGTAGGAAGAATGTTGTATGACTTTTTTTTTAATATTTATTTATTTATTATGTATACAGTATTCTATCTGTGTGTATGCCTGCAGGCCAGAAGAGGGCACCAGACCTCATTACAGATGGTTGTGAGCCACCATGTGGTTGCTGGGAATTGAACTCAGGACCTTTGGAAGAGCAGGCAATGCTCTTAACCACTGAGCCATCTCTCCAGCCCCTGTTGTATGACTTCTAATTCACCTGGGTACAGTCGAACTGTCAAGATTAGTGGCTTGACATTCTAAGAAACTCAGTGTTAGGAACCCTCCCTAACCTGCACCCCCTCAGGGACTGTCTTAGGGAACACACAGGATGGCCAGTGTCCCATGTTCCTTCAGTAGGCTGAGCCCTGAGAAACTAACAACAAATGCCCACTGAAAGCCCTGGCCTCAGTCTATTGGAGTTACTACTTAGAGAGTGAGCATGGTAGCAGGGTGTCCCACACCTTCCTTCCTCTCTAGGTAGGCATCTGCACGTGTGCTATGACCATTGATTCAGAACTTTAGCACAAGGAAAAACTACAATCCTAAGGTTTCTTATCACTGGCTAAAGGTCTGTTGACTTCATTGTTTGAGGGCTTGTTGGATACAATTAGTTGTCTGAGAACTGTATCAGTTCCTGTCTCAAATAAAGACGAAAAGGGAACTGTCAATGCAAAGAAAGGGGAACAGAAGTGAGTCCTAGGAGGTAGGTTAGTATAGGGATGGCTCCAGCAACTTGGGACAACCTGGGGTAACTCCTCTTTCCCAGGAAGGCAACACCCAGCTCCTCCTGTTAGTAATTGTTGGTCAGGTACTTCTCTGTGGAAGGAGACCTAAACCAGGCCAGCTTAAGCCAGTATTTAGCCCTAGTGCAGTGACAAGTCTATCAGTGAAACAGCTTACCTATGATTGAAATGCTGTGATATCTACATAATCACAGAAGTCACAGATCTCCCAAAGTTATACAACAACCCAAAGGTCAGTCAGAATAGGAAGCCACCCAATTCCTATCTCCAGGAATCAGCCCTCCACCCCTCCCCCTTCACCCTGGACCATTGCCTAAACTCAAAACAAAGAACTCTGAAAATGTACTACAGGATGGGGGATTATCCTGTCCAGTCCTCTGTTTACAACACATCCTTCCGTTTCTTCATCTTTGACTCTTTCCCTTGTTTGTGGGTCTTTGAGACAAGATTTCTCTGTGCAGCCTTGGCTGTCCTGTAACTTGCTCTGTAGATCAGGTTGGCTTTGAACTCACAGAGACCCACCTGCCTCTGCCTCCCAAGACCTGGGATTAAAGGCATACACCACCACCACCCAGCCACCTTTGACTTTTAAGAAAAAGTCTTTCCATTCCTACCTTCCCAACTGACTGTGACTCTTTGATAAAGTCACCCAAAACCTGGAACCCCCACCTTTGCCACTGATAGCAAATGGGTCTCTGTGAAGTAAACTTCTTAAGTGTTCAATATTTTTCCAATAGATTTACACCTAGACAAATAATTCTTTTCCACAGCTAAGCACTGGGCCGAGCTCCTGGAGTCCGGTCATAGAGAGAAGGAGTGATCATATGAGCAAAGGGGTCAAGACCATGACGGGAAACCCACGGAAACAGCTGACTCAGGCTGGTGGGAGCTCACTAACTCAGGACTGACAGCTGGGGAATGTGTACAGGACTGAAGTAGGCCCTCTGAATGTGGGTAACAGCTGTGTGGTTTGGGCAGTTTTGTGGGGCAACTAGCAGTGGAGCCAGTATTTACCTCTAGTGCATGAACTGGTGTTTTAGGGCCCATTCCCTATGGAGAGAAGGATGCCTTGCTCAGCCTAGATACAGAGGGAAGGCTTGGTCCTGTCTCAAGTGATGTGACAGACTTTGTTGACTCCCATGGGAAACCTCACCCTCTCTGAGGAGTGGATGGGGGTTGGGATGGGGAGAAATTGGGGGAGGGAGCAGAAGGAGGGGAGGGAGAGGGATCTAGAACTGGTATGTAAAATTTCTTTAAAAAAATTGTTTTTAAAAAATAAAAAAATACTTCTTTCTAAAAGGTAAATTAGCAATTTAAATGGTTAGTGAATATTTTTACTAAAATGCATTTATTTCACATATGAATCATAGTTTATACTTTTGACTACTTCTGGCAACCCCTGACTTTTCTATTGCTATGATAAGTAAGATACCATGACCAAGGCAACTTACAGAAGAACTTGTTTACTGGGGCTTTACGGGGCTTACAGTCTCAGAGGGTTAGAGCGCATGACCATCATGGAAGGGAGCATAGCCAAAGGCAGGTCAGGATGGTACTGGAGCAATAGCTGAGAACGCACGTCTTGAGAAAACAGCCACAGGGGATCGCGTGAGCTTTGCTTGAAACCTTCTGCATTGAGCTCCCTCCTTCTCCCCAGATAAAGCCTTTATCACCTTTACCCCTCCACATTTTTGAGTGCAGGATTTTTTTGTGGCTGTTGGGCACACAAACAACATCATTTGTCAGACACCACCCACAAGACACAGACTGAGAAAGAAACATACTCCTAAAAGTAAAAAGGATTTTCTACCTTTTAAATGACCATAAATTTATCAGAGTTAACTGGGACTATCTTAGTCAATGCTCTATGGCTATGAAGGGACACCACGGCCAAGGAAACTCCTATAAAAGTATTTAATTTAGTTGGGGGCTTGCTTGCTTTTCCTGAGACTTAATAGCTGAGTGTTCTACATCCTGATACACAGGCAGCAGGAAACAAAGAGAACCTGACCCTGGCTTGGGTTTCTGAAACCTCAAAACCCACCCCCAATGACATACTTCCCCCAACAATGCCACACCTCCCAGTCCTTCCCAAACAGTTCCACTAACTGGGAACCAAATATTCAAACATATGAACTTAAGGGGCCATTGTCTTTCAAACCATCACAAACACCGTCCTTAGACTTTGCTTTATGAAATAAAGACCTAATTGGGGGGGGGGGGCAGTGGAATCTTTTCATGCAGTTCACATTGAATTCTTCTTGACTCACTTATACCCAGGAAGTGAGTTATTCTGTCAGCTGAAGGTTGTTTCTTAAACTTATGTCTTGTTTTGTTTTGTTTGTAGTGCTGGGGTGGAATCTAGGACCTGGCTGCTAAGGAAGACCTCTACTGCAGAACTGAATCTCCACTCCTTGATTTACTTATTTTGTTTACTATTTGGGAGGTCAGTCTGTTTTTGTGTCAGTATCATTGTTTCTGTTTTTGTCTTTGTTTTTGTATTTATTTTAACTATACTTTTCTACATAATATATCTTGAAATATGGAATGATAACCTCTCTCTTACTTTGTTATTTTTGCTCAGAATTGCTTTGGATATCCAAGGTCTTTTGTGGTTCCAAACGAATTTTGGTAATTTCACCCCTATTTCTGTGAAGAATAAGATGGGAATTTTGATTAGGATTGCACTGAATCTGTAAATAGCTTCTGATAAGAATGGTCATTTCCGTACTGTCCACTGTGTCAATCCATGCACACTGTATCTTTTCTACTCTGCCTGAATCTATTTCAGAGAGTCAAGGTTTTCATTGTAGATGTCTTTCACATCCTTGGCTAGGTTTATTCATAGATATTTATTTTCCTTGATTCTATGTGTGATTGGGAGTGTATTTCTTATCTTTCCCATTATGCTTGTTGGTGGTGTATAAAGACACTATGGCCTTTGCTAAGTTGATTCTGTGTCCCAGCACTTTACTAAAATTGTTGATAGTATCTAGAAGTTTCCTGGATCATTTTTGAGGTCTCTTATGCAAATAATATCATGTCTTTTGCAAATAGGGATAGCTTGATTTTTTTTCTTTTCTTATTTGTATCCCTTTAATTTCTATCTCTTGACTTTTTGCTAGTGCTTTTAAAGCTGTTTGAAAGGAGCAAGGCTAGTGGATAGATAGTAAACTTGGAGAAACCTATGAGTTTATTCTGCTTTAGGAATATGGGTTACACAAAAGCAGCTGTACCCCCAGGAAAATCTCATGGTGACCTCTCCATAGCTTCATAGACCACTAACTGTCTATCTTCTATGTGCTCTAGCATCTCCCAGTGAGAAACTAGAGAAGAATCACACGTAAATGATGGGGAGGTGCGAGATCCTCAGGGGAGGACCCAGTGACCCTTTGTAACCATCTCCTTCTATGAGGGAGCATCGGCTGTCAACAGGCCGGAGCTCATGGGTCGCTTGCAAACAGCCACAGCTGTTCTGATGGAGATGACAAATACGCTTGGAGGTATCATTCTCCAGCACCCATCTGGAGGCATTGCCTTTTTCTTTAGCGCGAAAAGCACAGAGAGGGACAATTACCCAAAATATACTATAAAAGAGAAATTATAATTATGATCCAAGAAGACACATTAGCCTCAGCTCTAAAACTTGGGGTGTCTTTGCATGCGTTTAAATAGATAAAGTTGGAGTTTCCATCACAGCCTTCCCCTTGTTTCAGATTCTCACAGTTGCATTTTGTCAAGACCTGATGAAGATGAGGATCTTCAAAAACCTGCGTTTCAGAGGAGTCATTAGCAACCCACAGAGCAGCCCACACATCTCTACATGTGTGCATACACATACACACACATTTTAAACAGGCATGCCAAAAACACCCAGTAATTTTATGAAGTGGCTACATATTTTGTTAGTCATGTTTTAGGAATTTCAGGGATGGGTTGAGTTTTGTCCCACATAAAAACAATTAAATGATCTTTTGTTTTATTGCCTTGTATTCTGTTTAGTATACAGAAATACATTTACGAATGTCCACCATTTAGGAAAGCATAAAGCTTAGCTATCTTTAGTTAGATTTTCTTCTCAATATTTCCAATACTTGAAAGTTGGGTTAACAGAATTATTATTAGCCATAAGGCCAGCTGGACAATGAAATAGTTATTTTAAAAAAAAAAAAAAACACTGTCTCCTTTCTCAAGTTAGCTATTAGAGGGTTAGAAGAGGAACATCCAGATGCTAACAAATTAATAGCCCAAACATTCTAAAAAGAAAGAAAAATAAACAGAATGTCCTAGAACCAAAAGGGATATCCAAACAAATGGAATTTTAATGACCAGTTCAAATTAAACCCATGGATCATTGACCAAACTAAGGGAGAGCCTGATCCTCAGAAAGTACTTATAGGCCTCTGCCCGAAGATGCAACACTAGATGCTTTGGTCTAAAGTTGTCAGTGACGGTACCTGGCACCAACCTTAGTGATTCTTCAGTGAAGTTAGACCATCCCTGAGGCCCCATAGATGTCAAAAACATCCATAATGATCAGAGTTGGAGTACCCTTTCTTTTAGAGCTTCAGAGGGTTCTGGTAGAGACCATAAATGACCACACATAAGGAATTTCAATTTCATCTGTTTTCTTTGTCATTTACAAAAAAAAAATTTAACTGGAGAATGGTGTCATAGTTGAGATGCCATTGAGGGGTCATCTCTCGGTCTCCAGTTTCTATTGGAGCCAGGAAGCATTACGGTAAAATATGCTATGCCAAGGTTGTACATGACAAACATGTCAGTGACTAAGGATACACAAAAGGGAGTCCAATGGAAGAGAAAGGAAGTTCCCAGTGATGACCGTAAATTAAGCAAAAGGGAGAAAATGGGGAACTGTTAACTTGATTTCCTCAAAAGGCATCCCCATGGCAGAATATGTTTGCAGGGTTCCCTGAGCTCCCCCTTCAAAATATTTCCTTAGAAGGCTGCATAGCCTCTTTTGTTTCCTTAGCCTTAAAGATGAGTTCCTCCAAACTCTATTATGTTTTAAATTTTTT
>NC_022032.1:1341641-1346688 GCF_000317375.1 Microtus ochrogaster | reverse complement strand
AGCCTGGTCTACAAGAGCTAGTTCCAGGACACGCTCCAAAACCACAGAGAAACCCTGTCTCGAAAAATCAAAAAAAAAAAAAAGTTACCAAGAATAATATTAGATTAAACTATAACACAATAAGATGAAATAAAAATGAACAAGTCAAATAGGACAAAAGAACCAAAGAAAAAGCATGAGAAGCACATATAGACAAACACACATGTTCACACATGTAGGAATCCCATAAAAACACAAAACAGGAAGCCATGATGTATATTACACAGGACTTGCAAGAATTAAAAAAAAAATGTCTGATTAACATTATGAAACAAAGAACCTCCAAAGAGGCCATTGAGTTCATTTCCTGTTGGTCACCTACTGCTGGGTATGGGGCCTGCCCTTAAGAGTGGTTTATTTCCCAGTGAGACTCTCATTGGGAAAACCACATTTTCATTTGTAAGTGGTTATCAGTTGGAGATAGTGTCTGTGTTGGTAATGGGTGCAAACCTGTGCATACTTTGTGCATACTGCCCCAGCTCTGTGAGCTCATACATGCTTTGGTCCTGTTCTGTCTAGAAGGTCTTGAGTCCTCTATCCCCTCTGGTTCTTACTCTTTCTGCTTCTTCTTCTGAAGAGTTGAGTCCTAAGGAGAGGAATTCAATGAACACATTCCTTTTCAGGCTGAGAATTCCAAGGTCTCTCACTCTTTGCACATTGGCTGTGAGTCTGTATTTTTTTCC
The DNA here is from genome assembly GCF_000317375.1 of Microtus ochrogaster. Classification (NCBI taxonomy): domain Eukaryota; kingdom Metazoa; phylum Chordata; class Mammalia; order Rodentia; family Cricetidae; genus Microtus; species Microtus ochrogaster. Next base: position 1,345,966 of record NC_022032.1, on the reverse strand, counting down.
CATCTGCTACAAGAGGAAGCTCCTCTGATGCTTGCTGACCAAGGCATGAATCTATGAGTCATTAGGGGTCATGTTATTGCTACATTTCTGTAGCAGAACAGTAGTATTTGGTTTTCACCAGGTCCCTGGCCTATATAGTCTCAGGTTCTTGGCCACCCAAGCAGTGTCAAGGATGGAGTCCATCTCTTATAGTGGGCCTTAGATCCAATCAGAGAGTGGTTGGTTACTCCCACAAGCTTTGTGCCACTATTGCACCAGTGTTTCTTGCAGGCATGTCACTATTATAGATTGAGAGGTTTGTTGTTGGGTTGGTGTTTACCTTTCTCCTTCAAGAATATACAGAGTGCCTTTAAGTACCATGAACACTAATCTGTAGGAGTGAAGGCTTTAGGTAGGCACCAGCTCAACTTCTGTGTGTTCAATGAGTTGTATAGGTATTGTTCTCAGCAATAGGACCTTTTGTCAGTTTGTGGATAACTACCAACACCTTTATTAACAGCCTGAGTTGTTTGGGGGTCCCATAGGAACCCCCTTGGCCAACAACTCAATTAAATGAAACCCATCCTTGGTACTGGAAGCTTCATTTGCTGAAAATAGATGTCCATTTGGGGCTCTGTTCCTCCCTTATGTCATTTAAATTACCTTCATACATGTGTATGGTTCAGGAAGTTTCTACTGCATTAGGTTTCCATATGACCCCTCAAATGGCCGTTAGTTTTATCTGTCCCTCCCATACCCTAACCTTAACCCTAGAGTACATCTTGACTCAGAGGCAACAAGAAGTCAACTGGCTTACTGGGCGGTATTCTGAGCATATAAAAACTCAGAGCCCACCCCTGTAGTGACACACTTCCTCCAACAAGGCCACACCTCCCACTCTATTTGGGAGTCATTTTCTTTCAAACCACCACGATAATTATATTAAAAAATTAAAAAGAGAACTGGGAACATGGATTGGTGAATAAAGGGTTTGCTTTGCAAGCATGAGGACCTGAGTTCAGATGCCCCAGTAAACACATAAAACCTGGATACAGAAGCACTCATCTGTAGGTCCCATGCTAAGGAGGCAGAGGCAGGCAGAGCCTGCTCAGTTTGATGATGTCTAGTCAACACAATGAAATCACTAAGAGAACCAATCTCAGAAAAAAATTAGATTGAGAGCAACAGGAAAAAAAAAAAACCACCCAATGTTGACATCTGGTGTCTGTACACATACCCTCACAGGTATGTATAGAGATATATTCCACATGCATACAATAGAGAAAGCAGTCAAGGGAACAACTTCACCATCCAATTCAAGGTCTTACAAAAACAACCCCAAAAGCAGTAGATGGAAAGAAATCATAAGGACCAAGGCAGAAATGAATGACATGGACACTAAGAACAATACAAAGAACCCAAGAAACCAAGAGTTGGCTCTTAGAAAAGATTGATATGCTTTTAACTAAACTAATCACAAAAAGGGAGAGACTATCTAAATAAATAAAATTAGAGATGAAGGAGTGAATATCACAACATATACTAGTGAAATCCAGAATAAGACATAGTTTAAAAATGTGTATTCCAACTTCAACCCAATCCCCAGAGCATTTACTTCCCCTCCCCCATTTACAAGTTCCTTCTCACCCTCACCCTGTTCATCTGCTTTGTTCATCGTGTTTTTCCCTCTGTTTCAGCTTCTTCCTCTTCTCCTCATATACATAGAAAACTTGGCTGCCAGCAAAATCTTAGTATTTTTAAACTATCAAATATAGATTTTTAAAATACTCTAGAGATCTAGTAATAGCATTTTTTAAAAACAAAACAAAACAGGCTCTCTTCAAAGGAATGGGCGCTAGATGCTTATCTTTGTAGTTAGAGAACTCCCATGAGAAGGTGAGTCGTCTAAAGCCGCCTGGGAGTGAGGTCCTATGGCATAAACACTCGGTGGAAGCAGAAAGTAGAGTAGTTCCCAGAAGCAAGCTGGAAAGTTCCTACACGAAGCTTGCAGACAGAGCTGCTAAGAGAGAACTCCTCACCTAGCCATCAGGAGCAGACCAGAAGGGGGAACAGAGAGGGGGAGCCATCCACAGAACTTCCTGCAAAGCTCTGGGTCAACACAATGCCTCCTTACAGATCCAGAGCCAAGAACGGATCTGAGAGAAGAAACAGAGGGAAGGGGGTGATTCAGAGATCCGGGGACAGAATACACATGCGAGATTATGTAATGTTCAGAAAACGATTTCCTAAAAGTCTTAGTACTCTCAAGGGAATGTGAGCACAAAGGCAAAGGAGTAAGAGATGGAAGATTAATGAAATATGGTTTTAAAATGTGGATAAAAGGTTGTTATAAAGAAACCGAAGCAGCTCATCAAAGCAAGCCAGAAGTTAGATGCAAAAGAAATCAGAGAAGAAACATAAGAGAGAAATTGAAAACTTTTGTTTCTGGAATAGACGCCACTGAAGACCAGGGTATCAAGTGTCTGTAAGATAAATGAGTTGCTAAGACAAAGGATTAGAATAAGTTCTCATGAAAAACGGAAATGGGAACAGAATGACTTTGTGTTCGGCCATGGATCATTTGATGACAAGGATGGGACTTCCAGTTGAGTTTGGGTCAGAGTGTGTATCCACAAGAAGCTGGCATGTGCCACTAGATGGTATCATCTCACGTCACTTCCATCACTGTCCTGTAGTGAGGAGGGCCGCTTAGCCCCGAAATAACCACAAAAAAAAAGTGTATTAATTAATTCACTGCTTGGCCCATTAGCTCTAGCTTCTTATTGGCTAACTCTTACATCTGAATTTAACCCATTTCTAGTAATCTGTATATCACCACGTGGCTGTGGCTTACTAGATAAAGTTCTTCCCAGCTCCAGCAGCGGCTCCATGGCTTCTCTCTGACTCTGCCCTTCTTTCTCCCAGCATTCAGTTTAGTTTTCCCTGCCTAGCTAAGTTCTGCCCTACTTTAGGTCCAAAGCAGCTTCTCTATTCTTTAATGGTAATCACAGCATACAGAGAGAAATCCCACATCACTGTCCAGATTGTCACTTTACTATGAACGACAGAGTAATTAAAATACATATAAGCAAAATACACATAAACCCGGCCAACACGATGGTTCAGTGGGCAAAGACACTTGCCGCCAAGTCAGAACGACCTGAATTCAATCCTCAGGGCCTACATGGTGGTAAGAGAGAAACCAACTCCTCCGAGCTGTCCTCTGACCTCCATGTGTGCACCATCGCACACAGGCATGTCTGCACCCCACTAAATAAATAAAAAAATGTCATTCTTTAATATATAAACCAGGAGGGAGGTGAGAATGCACTGTTGAGAGAGAAAGTCAAATTCTAGACAAAGACCCGGGTCTTATCATTCTAAATTATTTGCTGCAGATAAAGACCCTTTAAAAATCTAAGAAGAGTTCTTAAAAAAAAAAAAAGACAAATTTAAGACAATAAAAGACAAATTAGAATAAATGCCAGATGCTTCCTTTAGAATTGTATGTTACAGTCATAATTGCCAGACGAAAGCCTCAACAGTTTTAAGGATGATTCAGGATTGATTCCCAGGAAATCACCTTCCCTGTGTGAAGGAAAGGGATGCGCGTCTAGCAGAGACCTCTGAAGAAGGGCTGTGTGTTTGTTTCTTCCTGGGCCTGGAGCATCAGCGAAGCAGAAAGCTACAGGACCAGGACCCAGTGGGGAAAGCAGTGACACCAACTACATGGGATGGGCGGTTTCAGTATAGATACCTATAAGCACTGAACTAACCCTGACACTTGGGAAGCGGTTTAGAAACAATGGTGTTTTGGCTCACCGATGACTCCTTCCAAACGTGAATGAACAGATGGTTCCCAGGACATTAAAGCCTTCTCAGAGCAGCCAAAGACTGCGTCCAGTTAATTTTATAAAGCTTGCATAACTCTCAAATGAAAACTGAAGGTAAGTACAAAAAATAGAAAAGGGAAAACTAAAAATTAATACCACTTGTTATTTTAATCTATAATTCTAGCTAAAATAATAGCCATAGAATCCAGCAGTGTATTGAAAGAATAATATTTCATGACCAAATAAGGCTTGTTCCAGGAATGAAGCGGGGTTCAGCCTTCTTAGACCAATACACGTTAACACAGAAATAAGCCAAAACATATGAGTATCTCGAGGGAAACTAGATGGATTTTAAAAATTTAATAGTCATTTCTTACTTGTTTTAAACTGGAAATAAAAACATACTCCCCTAACCAAATCAGGAATATTTATTGTGGATCCAATCTGAATATTTATTTTGTATCAAATTCCAAATTGACTACAAGACATTAGATGGGTATTCCTCCATCCCTT
>NC_022032.1:1330803-1341401 GCF_000317375.1 Microtus ochrogaster | reverse complement strand
CTCTCTTATGTTTTTCAAGACAGGGTCTCTCTGTATAACAGCCCTGGCCTGGCTGTTTTGGAACTCACTTTGTAGACCAGGCTGGCCTCAAGCTCACAGAGATCCTGCCCCTGTCTTCCAAGTGCTGGGATTAAAGGAGTACACCACCACCCAGATGGATCAGTCTCTTTTAAAGTCAAGCATAAGACACAACTATTAATAGTCACTTTTATTAACATTATGGTCATTCTAAACCATGCAGTAAAATTAAAAGGAAATATACAAGTCATGAAACAGAGAGATACAATTAAATGTTTGCAAATTATTACCTTTTACCTACAGAGGTAGCTTTTAAAATAAACAGCTAATTAGGAAAGAAGGCAGGTAATTACAAATCACAGCCCCCAAATCAACATCCTCTAAGCCATGATTACAGGGGCTGGAAAGATCTTCCTAGCAAGATGCCACAGATGCAGCAAAGCAGTAAGATAGATAACCTCTGTGATTCCAACTCTTCAGGATTGTCAACAACAGATAAGAAGCAAAGTAGAACACTAGAAACTACAGCTAGTACCAAAGCAAGAATGGCCGAAAACCAGCAACTGAAAAGGAATTCAAAGCACCCAACAGGCTGTTCACCCTACTTGTCTGCTAGTAGGTGGGTCCAGAGCTCAGTCCCTCAAAGACGGCAACACCGCTGGAAATTCAGGACAGGATCCAAGCTCACTGCTGGAAGGCAAGAAGACAGCGGGGGTAATTAAAGCCTTAAGGGAGAGTGATTGCCAGCATAGAACGCTAACCAGATAAAGCGTTGTGCATGAGTGGGGGGGAGGGGGGGGATAGAACATTTAAGCCCTGCAGTGGTTTTTAGCTGAGAGTCCCTCGCTCAGGGAACTGCCAAAGATATGCTTCAGAAGAAAGCAGAGTAAATGCAGGGGAAGGGGTGGCCTTAAAAACAAGAGGGAGGGCTTGGGAATCCGGCCTCGGCCTCGTGGAAGAGCCTCTGCATGGTGATGAGTTCCAAAGCCGCAAAGCCCAGCCAGCACCCCCTGAAGAGAGGAACAAAAAGCATAGGAAAAAGCTTAAGCTTGTTGATAAATGCAAACGTATGTAATATAAATGAGCAGTTATTATTTCTGTGTGTTTAACATAGCTGCATAGGAAAACGAAACCTAAGCTGTCCATTGTGGCTGAGCCCCCTCATCCTCTCTGGACTGCATGAGAACTTTCCCCCAAACTGATCAACTCTTCCATGTCAAAGACTTCACGGGATTAAAAAAAAAAAAACTTTTTTGTCTGATATTGATGCAAATAAATGTCAGAAAAATATAAATTCGGGGCTAGAGAGACGGTTCTGCTGATCAAAGAGTTGATCCAAGCTCTAGGACCTGAGTTCCAACCCAGGGATCCACATAGCGGGAGAGAACTATTTCCCACGTGCTGCGCTCTGGCTGCCACATGCGTGCTATGGCACACACATGCACACCTGGGAAAACATATATGTGCATACATGTAAAGTAAGCAAATAAATGTAAAATTTTAATATTAAAATTACATAACTGGACATTATTGTTAATATAATTTTTTAGTTTTTGAAAATTTCACACATGCATACAACATGTTTTGATATCTACCCTCACTCCCAATTCCTCCAGGGCCCTTACACTCTCTCCAAATTTCACATCTTCTTTGCTTAAAAAAAAAAGATAGCTCACTGATGTCCATTTGTGCTGCCCATATATGGGTATAGGACCATCCACTGGAACGTGGTTAGCCTACCAGGGCCAAACCCTTAAAGAAACCTGATTCATGTCTCTAGAAACCATCAACTCTTGAATAATTAGGTGTTCTTAAATGAACGCTTTAAAAAAAAAAAACTCATGGCATAAAAAGAAGGTTCTAACTTGTCTACTTTATCTTCAAATCCTGATACTCTGTCCTTTTCTTTATTCTATGAGTGACAACTTTCACTGGCTTGTTTGCTTGCTTGTTTTCAAGACAGGGTTTCTCTGTGTAGCCCTGGATGTCCTGCAGTTCTCTCTGTAGACCAGGCTGACCTCGAATTCACACAAATCCACCTGCCTCTGCCTCCTGAGTGCTAGGATAAAAGGCGTGAGCCACCATTGCCGAACTCCACTGATTTACTTTTTTAAGTTGGGCTTATTAAAGGTCTCATTTCCAGTATTTCAATTTGATCTTTTTCAGTAATTCTGCTTATTAAATTCCATATTTATATCCTGTATCGACTTCTCTTTCTTCATTCAGTTGTTTATGTTCTTTTAATTTATTCAGGAACTTAATTCATGTTCTTGATTTCTTTGATCATACTTACAAATATTCTTTTGAATTCCTTTTTAAGATTTCATAAAATTTATTATTGTATGAAATATTGGAAATTTTTTTGGAGGCCATTACTGTAGGATTAGTAATTTTTGGAGAAGTCACGTTGCCTCGGTCTTTCATGATTCTTGTGTTTTTGCACTGGGACTTGCACAACTTGGATTAACTTGTTGTGTGGAGTTCCTTTCTTAATCACACACATTTATTTCGTGGAAATATTTGCAATATTAAAATAAGACTAAGTCATAATAGGATTAAGATGTTATTTCTCTCTGATAGATCAGGGGTATAGTTCAGTAGTTAGACTTTCAAGCCACATGCTCAGAGCAACAAGTTCAGCCTTCAGAGCTACTCAGAGAGCAGAGTGCTGTCTGGAGGAACAACCAAGGGATAGGCCAGCTATGAGAATACCGTGGTCATCTTAAAAAACAGCTACCCCTTCAACTTTAGGAAGTAGAAGAACCCAAATAGTACTACGTGCATGAAGATATATTAGTTATTGACAATACAAATAATAAGGAAATATGCAAAGTAAGACTAGTAATAATTATTAGGATAATAGAGGAAGAAATAGAGGAGGAAAAACACAGGGAGGAACAATAGAGGCATGGGGAGGAGAGAAAAAGTAAAGGGATGCAACCAGTCAGCCTCAAATAGCTCCAGCTTTCAGGAGTCTGAGGCGCAGAGACCCCCCCCCTCAACTCCAGACCAGCCTGCATTCTTGGGGGAAGCCTATCCAAAGAGCAGGAAGGGGAGGGGTGAGAAGAGAGCCTTCTAAAATGATGTTAGACATCAGACAAGGGAAGAATACAAGTAAAGAAACAGGAACTGGGTGGCAATGCAGAGTCTGGATGCTGCCCCTCCCCTGGGTGCTGGTTCCAGGCTCATTTCTGGATGTTCTTTACACAGGCCTCCAGGATGCCAGTGTCACCCCTGTGTGGTCTTTCATGTGTTCAGTAGCAGATGCTGGTCTTGTCTCTGAATGCATGTATCACATTGTGAAGGCTGGGTGGTCCTTCCTAAGACCAGGGCACATGTTCAGAACCCGTGTCTGCCTTGAGATACGAGGGAATAAGTCAGTCTGTTTACATGTTAGTGTTTCATTCAGGAATAATGTTTAAATTGTCAGAACAATCTATGTATTTGGTATTTAAATGGTTACAGGCTTTTTAGTTTGGGAAGTATGAGAAAATATGACAATTAGAGCTGTGATTCCGCTTCACAATGTGCAACTAAACACGTGACTTGCCAGACCTGGCCTGACAGATACTGGAGACGTTGTCTGAGTTTCTCAACGACACTAAAAATCTCACCTAAGGCTTGTTGTATTAATCAGAGCTTTCCTGCCATCTGGAAGGTTCTGTCTGTCAGAGTCACCTGAAGTGCTGGAAAGAAAATCAATTGTATTAAGATCATAGAAACTATTTTAATGACTGGAAGAATTTAATTAACTCAGCTGTGAGTGGAATGACTGTTCAGAAGCATATTTCAGTTCATCTTGTATTAATTTAACTTGAATCGGAGGGGAAGTTACAACTTTTGTTTGTACTTCACTAATTTTATGACTACATTTGCAATGAACTTAAAAAATTAAGAAAAAGCCCAGTTTTCTATCTATACTCTTAACAAACCAAAAACTAATGTTAGCATCTTTAAGATAATCTTTGTGGGAGTTGGGGTGGTAGTTCCAATGTAAAGTAGTAGCTGTGCAGATGTGAGGACCTGGACTGAACCCCCAGCCAGGCAGAGTGTCACAGGCCTTTCATTCCAGCAGTAGGAACCTGTAGGTGATGGAGGAGAGTTACTTTCATTGGTTAATAAAGAAACTGCCTTGGCCCTTTAATAGGACAGAAAATTAGGTAGGCAGAGTAGACAGAACAGAATGCTGGGGAAAAAAAGCCGAGTCAGGCGGTCACCATAGCTCTCCTCTCCAAGATGGACGCAGGTTAAGATCCTCCCTGGTAAGCTACCACCTCGTGGTGCTACACAGATTATTAAAAATGGGTTAATCAAGATGTGAGAATTAGCCAATAAGAGGCTAAAACTAATGGGCCAGGCAGTGTTTAAAAGAATACAGTTCCCATGTAATTATTTCGGGTGTAAAGCTAGCCAGGTGGCAGGACGCAGCCCGGCACTCTCACAAGAGGATACCTGTGATCTGCTTGTCAAAAAATAATGGAAAGTGAATGTCAAACCTCGTCTTCTATATACATACACACACCTGTGCATACACATGCACACATACAACACAGGAACACACACATACAAATACACACAAGCACAGAAGCACACACAAATGCATAACCACCTTTTTCACTCAAACTCTCCCTTGGAATAATAAGCTTTATGAATATCCTGAAACTGGGCTTGAGATGTAAAAGTTTGAGTTCCTTGTAAGTAAAAGCATAGGTCTCTATGGGGCTGAGAGGTGCAGTGATCTATGGGTATAAAGATAAGAACTTAGGGGGTAGAGTAATACAATGTCCATTTAGGGTTTCTATTGCTATGATAAAACATCATGATGAGGAGCTGGGCATGGTGATGTACGCTTTTCATCCCAGCACTCGGGAGGCAGAGGCAGGCAGATCTCTGTGAGTTCAAGGTCAGCCTGGTCTATGTAGTAAGTTCCAGAATAGCCAGGACTATAGAGAGACCTAATATCAAAAACAAACAAATGAACAAAACCCCAGAAATAAACAACATATGCCCAAAAGCAACTTGGGGGGAAATAGTTTATTTCATCTTGTCCTTCCACAACACCGTCCATCATCAAAGAAAGCCAGGGCAGGGACTAAAGCAGAAGCCGTGGAGAAACGCTGCTTACTGGGTTGCTCAGTGTGTTTTCTTATACAATCAGTACCACTTGTCAGGTATGGCACCCCGCAGTATGCTGGGACTGTCAATATAAATCATTAAGAAAACACACTACAGGCTTGCTCACAAGCCAATACCATAGGGACATTTTCTCAACTGAGGTTTCTCTCCCCAAATGACTCTAGCTTGTGCCAAGTTGACAAACAAACAAACACATAAATAAATAAAGCAAAACAACAACAAGCACTGACAATCTCTCAGAGACCTCACCCCTGAGAAAAACTGATTCTTTAAGATCTCGATAGGCAGATCTCTGTGAGTTCTAAGCCAGCCTCCAGAGTTCCAGGACAGGCTCTGGGCTCCAAAACTACAGAGAAACCCTGTCTCAACAAAAGCAAAAAAAAAAAAAATGATTCTTTGGAACCCTGAAGCCATTAATTACCAATAGATTATCAAATAAGGATAGAATTTCATGAGCCCCTCGCCTATCCATTTTCTCTGGCTTGATGTTTTATGGTTATTGTACACACAGGCAAACTGGTTTCTGCTCATGTGTGCAATATTTCCGTCATGTCTTATCATGACCTCTTTTTCGTGGTGGTCCATGAACCATGAGAAAAAGGGGTTTTATATAGATTTTCCATTTATACATAAACACTCTCAAATTTCTCTTTGCCTTGCATATTAACAAGTTATGAAACTATTAGTTATCATTTAGTGTAAAAAGAAGCTTCTCTGAGGAGGGCTGAGAGGTACACTAATTTATGGATATAAAAATAAGAACTTAGGGCAGTGGTTCTTATCATGTGGGTCACATATCAGATATTCTGCATTTCAGATACTTACATTATGATATATAACAGTAGCAAAATTACAATATGAAGCAACAACAAAATAATTGTATGGTTGTGGTTCATCATAATATTAAATATTAAAGAGTCACATCATTAGGAAGGTTGAGAACCACTGATTTAGGGGGTAGAGTAATACTCTGTCCACTTGACAAAATAATAGTGATAGGTTCTCCCCTAGGGCTTATGACCTAGCCAGACATGGATTTTGGGCTCAGTTAACAGTGCTAGACATAAGCTCCACCTTGTGGATTGGGCTTTAATTCAGAAGGTGGTTGGTTTCTCCCATAACACCTGTGCCACTATTGCACCAGTGGGCACACCTTGCCAAGCCAGTCACTGTTGTAGTTCATAGCGTTCACAGCACGCTATGAGACTTTTCATGACTTTTCTCCCCCAAGTTGCATGCATAAAGCTTTGCAGAACTGTAAAAAGTGGCCAGTAGGGATAAAGCTACCAGGTCTGTACCAGACTGATTCCTCCATGTCCTGACCCAATTATGTGTGTCTTCAGCAACAAGGATTGAATGTCAAGTTCTGAGGGCTAACAAAGATCCATGGTAGTAGCCAGTAACTTTTAAATCCAGTTATTATATCATAGATATAATTTAAACACTAAAATAAATCTTTTTTTTAAGACCGTAAAGAAAAATGAACTAATGACAAGTTTGGGAAAATGGATGGACCTGGAAATCATTATGTTTAGTGAAATATGTCAGACTCAAAGCCAAACACTGTGTGTTTTCCCTCAGACGCAGAACCTAAATTGAAATTTTATATGCATGTGTATAAGTGTGCTTGTTTATATATGGTGATACTGATTTTATTTGACTCTAGGAATTTAAACCTTCCTGCTTGATTTCTTCAGTGGCCTTCTGTTTACTCAAAAGGATGCTATTTGTTGTCAGTTTTTGCAGTTCTATTGTTGCTATTGCGGTTGATTTTTAATTTTGTTCTGCTGTGGCTTAATAAGAAACAAGGGCTCATTTCAAGTTTTAAAAACGTGTTAAGACTTGCTTTGTGGCCTATAATATGATCAGTTTTAGAGAAAACTCCGTGTGCCACCGTGAAGAATCTCTATTCCCTATCTGTTGTATGGGACATTCTGTCCACCTGTGAGAGCCTATTGGTCTGTGGGGTAAGTTCACTCTAAGGTGTCTTTGCGAAGATTTAGTTTGGATGATTTACAGTAACGGGGTATTCACTTTTCTCACCATTGCTGTGTCAAAGCCTCCCTGATCATCATGCATTTGATGAAACTGAGAACTCTAAAATCCTGTGCATAAATTTTCAGCATTGATTTACTTCCTGAAGACTGGCTCTTTATTAATATATTAACATTACCTTTACATCTTCTGTAGTTAGGGGTTCAAGTCTACTTTATCAGAAATGAAGAGGCCTACCTGTTTAAGGCTTTTGATTCCCTTTCAGGGAGCTGCTGAAGGTAGAGCTGGGTTCGGTTTGGCTTCTTTTCCTTGTCCTGCCCATTTTTTTCTCAGTAATTTCCAAGAATCCTGCCATTGCCTTTGTGATCCCTGAGGATCTTTCTTCATCTCTTTGGTCAAATCTAGTTTTTTTTTTTTTCTTATTCTGACTCACTTCTTAGTCTTCACTTTTATTCAGCCTTACTGAGACGGTTTCTAGTCTGCCACGGAATCCAGAAGTCAATGTTCAGTTATCATCCTGAGTTACTGTACCACCAAGACATGGATGGGTGAAATTTAAATGTATATTACTCATGAATAAAGGTGTGAAGAGGGCTCCATAGTGTATAATTAACTTGTCTAACATTCAGTGACAAGCAAAATTAGACACGGTTTTTAAAAGGTGTCTGCAAGGGGTGCTAGGGAGGAGGAGAAAAGAAGTGGAGTTCACAGATGAAATGTGGGATTCTTGGGGCAGAGAAGCTACTCCGAAGAACGGTAGCAATGGCAGCATGACATGACACAATTGTGAGAACTCAGAGTTTTGCTGGGCAGATAGTTTGTAGGTTGAAATATAAAAATATAAACACTTAAAAACATCAAATCATTGAGTAGCAGGACTCTGCCTCCTCAGAAGTCAGCCAGGGCTATGCGATCACAGAATTTGCTTTGTCGCTCAGTGCCAGGTTCTCCATGATCTCAGCACTAGGCAGAAATACAGGCTCATATCCCAGACCAGAGTTTGCAGGCGCCTTCATACCCTCCACAGAATCAGGAAGAGATACGTGCCTTGGCAAAGAATATGAGTTTGGATTTGCAACCTCATCAGCCCTGGACTGAGCCAGAGTGCACCTTCCACCCACTACCAACTATGACTATTCAAATTCATGAAGAGTAGGAAGCAGGTATAACTCGTGTTATGATTAACCTGCCTTCCAGCCTCGTATTCTCTCCACCCTATCCTGACCATTGGTTTAGCATCTCTAACACCTGCCCCAGCTGGTCAGAGTCCTAGACAGTCATCAGACTGACTTGTGTTTCTGTCTGTATCACAGCCAGCCTGAGCTTGGGCTTGCCTGTCCTAACATTGTGTAAGCCCTTGCATCTATGATAAACTGTAACCCAAATTCACACTAGTTTTGTTGGCTAAGGGACTACCTTCACCCACTCTCCTCCAACCTCAGGACCCACCGCATAGAAACTCTATTCATAAAGGGTAAGGCAGGGTAATAATAGGTATAGTAAGTTTTCTTGAAACTCAATGTCAGGTAGGTAAAACGTAACACTGGGTCCTAACAGCCACCTCCCCTAGGCCAGTGTCCACAGACAGAATCTTTGGAACAGTCCTAATGCCTTAATGAAAATTGTCTACTGGACTTTGATTTCAGAAAGTATCATCTTGGGTTGACTGCAGGGGGAGGCTGGAGCCATAAGTCCACTTCAGCTATAGGGAGCCCACAGCAATGTGGGCACTGGCCCTGTGCCAATGCTGTGTTGGCAGTTGAACTCACGCCATTGCAATGCTTGTCTCACAGTGACTCTGCCTTAATCAAACAGTACACTGTAGAGCCTGACTACAGGCAGTGACTCTGATGAGATACGGGAGACACAGTGAGGTCTAAGTACTCATTCACAGTTCCTGCTAAACAACACACCAGCTGAGGGTTTGGGACAAATCTGGGTTTGGGTCGCCCTCTAGTGTTAACATGGTGGCAGCACACAAAAGCGGACTCAGGACAAACCCAGTTTTAGGGTGACAGCTAGTGCTGAAATGGCGGGAGTGTTATTGTCAGGGCAAACAATCCTCCCACTTGGAATTCCTAGGGAAATAAAGCACAAGACTGCAATCAATACCTAACCCTTGATGCATAGATGACATTACACACCAACCAACACCAAGAACTTCCACTAAAGAGAGATTACTAGGAATCGGGAAAGGAGCTGGAGGGAGGGGGAGAGAAAGGAACCGAGGCAGTAGAAGGAAAAACAGATATAATCAATGTCTGATTCATATATGGAAAGGTCAGTGAATCCCGTTTATGTGTACTAGAAATATGTGTTAATTAAAATTTTTCCAGGGTTGTCAGGGAGGGTGGTAAAAAGAACCTTTCAAGGAACCATGACTCCATCTAAGAGTCAAGATGAGACAGAGAAACCAGTCTCCACCTACATGAATAAGGTGTAAGACGTGGGATTTAGAGCAGCTGCACAATGGTTTGAATGAAAAATGTCTCCCACGGGCTCCGGTATTTGAGCACGTGGTCTCCAGCTGGTGGTGCTTTTTAAGTAGGTTTAGAGGCATGGCTTGCTGAAAGGAGACCAGGGAGGGGAAGAGGGGCTTTGTCGGGATAGAGCTCCACCCAACTTCCAGTTTGCTTTCTCTGCTTCCTGTTTACATTTGAAGATGTGCACACAGTTTTCAGCTCTTGCCATAATACCTGCTATTTGCTACCACATGGTCTGCCATGATGGAGTCTTATCCCTAGGGAACTGTGAGTCCAATAAAGCCTTCCTTCTGCAAGATTCCTTCTTATGGTGTTTTATCACAGCAACTAAAAACTAATAAAGACTGTAAAGAAAGCCAAACAGCAAGTTTTAACATACAACAACAATAATGAAAAACACCCTCAATACTCTAAGAGAGAGACATAGTTTTAAAAAAGAAGTATTTTTTTACTTAAAAAAAATCTTTGAGCTGGAAATACACTAAGTAAAATAACAAAGACATTGAAAAAAAAGGCAATAGTAAATATATCAAAGAAAAAATGAGGTTGACTACAGACTTACTAAATAAAAGAGTGAAGAGGAATGAAGACATTGTGGGAATATTGGGACCACATTAAAAGCAAAAAAAAAAAATCTGGATTATTTGGGTTCAAAGTTCTGAATGCCAAAGAATACATATTCAAAGAGATAATGACAGAAAAATTCCCAGACCAAGGAAGATACAATATTCAAATATAGTAAGTTTAGTGATCTTAGCCTAACCCCAAGACATGATAACCAAGGTGTCAAAGGTCAAAGACACAGAGATAACCCTCAAGGTATCAAGAAAAAAGAAAGACTTAAGAATCCTCAGCCTGTAAGAGATTGGATACGAAAACAGGATCCAACAGTCTGCTGTTTGCAAGAAACACATCTCAACCACAGAGACAGACATCTACTCAGAGTAAAGGGTTGGGAAAAGGTTT
>NC_022032.1:1324772-1327528 GCF_000317375.1 Microtus ochrogaster | reverse complement strand
GGAGGGAAATGGGAGGCGGTGGCGGGGAGGAGGCAGAAATCCTCAATAAATAAATAAATTAAAAAAAAAAAAAGAATCCTCAGCCTGATGTTGACAGAGGTTTCTGCTCTGCCTGGTCCTGCAGTCATTCAGTCCCAAAGAATCACATCGAGGCCTATATTAATTATAAACTAGTTGGCCTATTAGCTCAAGTTTTCTTACTAACTAACTCTTACATCATAAATTAACCCATTATTCTTGTCTATGTTAGCCACATGATTTGGTACCTTTTATCAGTGAGGCATTCTCATCTTGTTTCCTCTTGGTCTGGGTTACAACTATATACTGAGCCTTTTCTCTTCCCAGAATTCTCTTATTCTGATCATTCCACCTATATTTTCTGCCTGGCTACTGGCCAATTGGCATTTTATTAAACAAGTACAATAGTCAAATCTTTATAGGGTATAAGGACGTTGTCCCACAGCACTTCCCCCCTCCCTTTTTTTTTTAACAAAACAAGAACTCTGAATCTAATCTCCTTTGTTTAGCTTTTTTCCAGACCATTATCCATAACAACTTGTAACCAACACTCTAAACAAAGACAAATATCCATAATATATTTTGGGGGGATGTGGGCATAGTTTTCTAGGCTACTTCCTGCTGATTAGGGGGGTGCTAATAATCATATGGGAACTTAAAGAAAATTTAGAATTATGATCAAGTCTTGACAGAAATATTCTGTGAGGCTTGGTCATCTCAGCCAGCAGTCTTGAGGCTGTTCTAGATGTAAAACTCAGACATCTGGGCCATTCACTCCTATCGGAGATTTCTTAGGGGGTCTTCCTTGCTCAAACCTGATTTTTCTTAACCCAGAATGAACCCACAGCCTCTAATTTCCTGTGGAAACAAAAGCAAAACCTCTTCTCCAAAGTAACATATCTTTTGATCTGTTTGCTGAGTCAGTGACAACTATGTTCTCTGGAGAGTTAAGAAAGGATTCAACAAAGGTATGGAATCTTAGTAACTACCGAGTCCCTTGGTGGGACAGAATCCTTATGAAATAGGAGACATTTGGGGAGATCTGAGTGATTATATGGATCAAATTCATAAGGTGCTAAGGACTTGGGATGAGATGAGAGAAGAGGAAACAGACACTGGGTCCTACATGAGTCACCTGAAGGAAGATGTGGCTGGATTTATGTCAAGCTGGAGTCTCTATAGAAAATATTGCTAGAATGCCAACTTCTGTACTTCTAGCTTTTGGGACAGTCTTGAAGTCTGACCTTTAGTTCACCAAAGAGCTAAAGTATGGAGACAGGGAAGTACAGGCTGTCCTCACAATACTTCCTATAGAAGAAGGAGGTGCCCAGAGTGAGAGCCACCCAAGCTGCTCCTCTGATGATCAAGGTTGCCTCCAAAGGAGGGCCGTACATGGTGACTTGAGGCCTCATGCTGAGTTATGGATTTACTGGATTTTCATACCCCATCTTGTCCAACCTGCCCATCTTCTGTATAACTTGATAAAATGTATTATATGGAATTGAGATAGAAACACCCAAAGGGCATTTGAGAAGGTTGAGATCTTTGAAGGGCAGATTAAACAGATGTGTGGCCATTATCCCAGTATCTCTTCCTGTTAGAGTCACCAGAAGTTTGGAAGTTCTGAGTGCCTTGGCAGAAGCAACCTGAGCAAATGGTTCTGCTCCCAGCATTCCATAGTTATCTGTAGTTCTTTGTGTAGGTTTGGGAACTCAGGACTTCCCCCTACCCCTCCTCTTTGGTATGTCTATTGTCGTCCTTGCTCAGCTCATATTTAGGCAGTCATGTTGGTGAGACTTTATGGGTGTGGCTTCTGACATTAGTAGAAGACAATCTCGCAGCAAACTCCCTGATCCTCCGACTCCTACAGTCTTCCCTCCCCACCCCCATCCCCGCCTTCCACAATAATCCTGCAGGAGTTGTTTTGTAGATGTATTTGTTGGAACCGGGCTCCACATTTATGAATTTTGATTGATTGTGGTTTTCTGTAATGGTCTCCATCTGCTACATTCCCAAGTTTTCTTGATAAGAGGCGAGTGTCAAACTTATCCGCATGTATAAGAACAAATGCTTAGAATGTAGTTAAAGATTATACACTGGTTTAGTGAAGGGATGGTCGAAGGTTCTCCTCCAAGGTCCATGACTTCACCAGCCCTGGGTAGGTACCAGACATGGTTTCCCACTTGTTGAGCTGGTCTTCTCTCATTTGGGAGCTTGCATGGGACCTTCCATACCCTGAGAGCTAGTCATCAAGGAGGAAGCATTCAGGTCAGTTCCAGCTCAGGGTCCTCTGGACTTGTGCCTGAAGTACAGGTGCCTTCATCAGTAGAGGCTTCCCTTCCACCTCTAGAGGGCAACCTAGGGCAGTAACCAGAGCTTGACCCACAATTCAAAAGAGGGTTCCTTGCACCTGGTGGTGTGTGTGTGTGTGTATTTTGTTGTTGTTGTTGTTGTTGTTGTTGTTGTTGTTGTTGTTAGATGATCTTTGGCTCTTGGAGGGAACACTGTCAGTGTGTGTGTGTGTATTTTGTTGTTGTTGTCGTTGTTGTTGTTGTTAGGTTAGATGATCTTTGACTCTTGGAGGGAACATTGTTAGCCTGAATGGGAAATTTTCAATCAAACACACACCTGTTACGGTATATGTTTTTAAGGCAGAAAAACTCCTTAGGACTTTTTCAGACATTTGTACTGTTATTTTACCCTCTCCCCTTCTTCTTCTGTACTTATCCCCTCCCTGC